>NC_069500.1:243476661-243586661 GCF_027579735.1 Bombina bombina
TGAATACGGCGAGCAATACGCTCGCCGTATTCAGCATTGCACCAGCAGCTCACAAGAGCTGCTGGTGCAACGCCGCCCCCTGCAGATTGGCCACCAACAGGGGGTGTCAATCAACCCGATTGTACTCGATCGGGTTGATTTCCAGCGATGTGTGTCCGCCTGCTCAGAGCAGGCGGACAGGTTATGGAGCAGCGGTCTTTGTGACCGCTGTTTCATAACTGCTGTTTCTAGCAAGTCTGATGGCTCGCCAGAAACACGGGGCATCAAGCTCAATACGGAGCTTGATACATATGCCCCTGTGTGCCTAAGTCAGGCGGCAGATCATTTTCATTTGCAGAGTAGGTAGGACTTACTTAGTAAATGTTTTTTATTTATTTGTGCAATTTCAGATTGTAACTTCAGTGTGGTAGTTGTGTGGTGGGGTCAGGGGTCCATAAAAACAATTTTTTTTAGCAATATGCAGCAGTGTATTTAAGATTTTTTGACAATGCTGTAGAAATTCTATGTTTAAAACCATGCAGATATGTTTCCTCCTTAATACACAAATGGTAGGTGCCCTTTTGGCAGATATGAATTTTTTTATTTTTATATATATATATATATATATATATATATATATATTAATTGCATTCCAGTTTACTGCCCCTTTATGGAGGACTTTCTAGATGCCAAGAGGCATTTTATCTAAGATTTTTACATCTGCATAAAATGTTATACTCTCAGGCTAAGATTGCTCAGTGTTTGAAATGAGACAGGTTAACTTAACACTGTTCAGTTTACACTACAGCTGACTTAATTTTGAAATACATACAAACAAGCCTAAATCCTGCATTTAAAAATATTTAATGGTATGAGAGCTAGTGTCACAGCTTATGGTCCCACCAAGACCATATAGAGCACAACATTTTCAAAATTCATAAGTACAGCTGACAGATGGGAACATTTGTACACCAGATTTGAAGTGGTGCTCTTGGTTGGGGGAAATGAGGGGGACCCCAAATATATGTCAACCTTTCAAAAGTACTTCTTCATCTACCCATTCTGACAGATCAATAATGTACAATTTTGAATTCACAAAAGTATTTTTCTTTGCATATTTGTTTTCTGCTATTTGTTTTATCATGCATGTCGCACACTGTTGATTTAGGGGACGGCAATGTGCAGAAATGTTACCTCTTGTTTCTGTGGGTGTCTGTGTTTATGTCAATGTGCTTTTGTTGGTGTCTCTATGAGTGTGTATGTATTTTTTTCCTGTGGATCTCTCTGTAAGGGTTTGTGTGTCTGTCTTTGTGCATTTTCTGTGGATGTCTCTGTGAGGGTGTGTGTTTATGTATGTCTTTGTGTGTTTTCTGTGGGTGTCTCTGTGTGTGTGTATATGTCTTTGTGTGTTTTCTGTGGGTGTCTGTGAGTGTGTATGTCTTTGTGTGTTTTCTGAGACTGTCTCTGTAGGTGTTTCTTTGGGTGTATGTGCAAGTTTGTGTTTGAGTTTGTGTGTGTGTGTGTGTCCATTGTCTGTTCCTTTTTAGGACATTTGTACCTTACTACTGATTATTCACATCTTTCTACAGACTTTGAGACTAATGAGACCTTTCTGGAATTCACCAATCCACCACTTAACCTTTAAATTATTGTTTAGGCAGTTCAGGGCCCTTCCTTTCCGCAACTGCATGCTGTTGTCATCATATAGTTGTCATCTTTTTTGACAAAACTGTAGTCTACCTAATTACTTGTCAGGTCAATGTAAACAAGTGCTGAGTGTCTGTGTGGGTGTCTGTTTCTGAGATTGTTTGTGTGTTTCTTTGCATTTCTGCTAGAGTGTCTATATGTGAATCCGTATGTGTGTATGTGTATTTCTGTGTTTGTGTGTTACTACAACATTTCCAATTTTGACTAAACTTAAGAATAAAGTGCATATACGTTTTAGTCACTTGGTCAAAAATTGCACATGCCAAATGGGGGGGTGCCCTGATCAATGGTTAAGTAAGGGGACCCAACATTTCTAGTGGCAGCCCTGGTGGCAGCTACTCCAATATTTTATCCAGAAACCTCATAGTAGCTGACAATGTAAGGTTTCATCTATCATATCAACATATGCACTAGCACTTGCAACAATATGGCTTTATAACAGTGGTGTTAAATGAAAATGATGGATACCTTAAAATATAATAATGGCTATATGAGTCAGTGTCAACTTTTACACTTGACCACATAATAAAATTCTGGTACTCCGGTTTCAAATACCTCCGGCTGGTGTGCCTTCTTGTTTCTTTTTGCAGCATAGCTTCTTTAACCTTCACGTTAACCTTGACTTTTCCCTCCAACATGAGTTTGAATTCATACTAAAAAAGAGTCACTTCTGTTTAAAATTAAAGGGACAGTCTAGCCAAAATTAAACTTGAAACTCATGATTTGCGGTAGATTAGATCTCTGGTTAGTTTTCTAAAAGTGCCCCAAATGTCTTCAAAATACAGGGCATTATAGTTTTAATTTTTTTTTTTAAATGTAGCTTTTTTTAATATAAAAAAAACTGCATTAGGCAGTTTTGAGGCTTTAAAGTTGGCGGGTGTGGGGTGAAAAAATGGCACTGAAAAGTGTCTTTACTTTGTTATCTATGGGAACTGTGTGTTCCCAGTAGTAAATATATATGCTTATATACATATATATTTATGTGTTCAGCTGAGCATATAAAAGAACAAAAAAGAGTCAATGGGGATAAACAAATATCCAAGCAAACCAAAATGTGTAAACCAGCACTCGGTTACATCAATAGTAATGCTCACCCTCTCCTCGTGTCATCTGGTGTGTCCCGTGATCCTTCTGTGGTGGACCCTTACCAGCTTTCACGCTTGCTCCTGGGTTATACATCAGCCGCTCCACGGTCGACCGCCACAGTCTATGATAGACAGATCCTCCCAGAATGATGACCTCAGGTCACATGGTCGAGGGGAACCAATCGCAGGTCAGCCGGCTTGTGAGAGTATAGACGGACACTGACAGTCCGTAATAGAAAAAAGAAAAGAAGTTCTGTCCTAAAAAGTAGCTTTTATTTTCAAATTAAAAATAGGAATACATCTATATCGAGGACATTTCAAAAAGAGAAGGTTCTGTTTATTAAGATGGCTTAAGCGTTTCGGCCTGAGCCGTAATCATAGCCTAACGCACCTGATGCACAGATACAATTTATGCACACAATTGTATTCTCATTGGTTAAAAACAATTAAGAATATACACACCTCCTTTAGCCACCTTAAAGGACTATACATCCTATAGATGGTTAGAAATATAACAGACAAATTTCAAACATTGTAAAGTGCAATATAACCTTATGCATATATGTACAACTTAAGCTTTATATATAAATTTACCTCTTGGTGCAGCAGCAAGGCTATTGAATTAAATACCAAACTAACACAATACAGATTATGTTACTTAACATTCACTTATGAAGTGTAAAAAATATTTACTATTTACATATTCCCAACTTAGATGAATGTGATTAGTTTGGAACCGAATATGACCTCTCAACTAATACGAGTACTCTATCTCATATATACACCTATTACACTTAGAAGTATTGGTGGCACAGATTAATGCCAATAGTTGATGAGGTCATATTCAGAATTCTAACCATGAGGGGCACAGGTTCTCAATCTAAAGATCCAGTACATCTCCTGCCTACTTAATAGTTTGACTCTATCACCACCCCGTTTAGGAGTGCTTATTCTTTCAATGGCACACCAATTCCGTGTGTCAACTTTTTTGTTATGCAGATTTGCAAAATGCTGTACAAGTGGAGTCTTAGCCTTTCCCGGAGTAATAGTCGATAGATGTTCACGTATCCGCGTATTCACATCCATGGTGGTAAGACCCATGTACTGCAGGGAACAAGAATTGCAAGTAATACGTTATATTACAAAGTCAGACTTGCAATTCAAGCAACTCTTGATGGGAAACATTTCTTGGGTGACTGTGGATACAAAGGTATACGTGATGGATACAAACTCACAGGGTCTACAGCCTGAATGAACACACTTAAACATACTTTTGTGGGATAACCATGAGGAATTTTTCTCTATTTGGTTAGGTAGCTGAGAGGGAGCAACATAGTTAGCTATGGTCTTAGCTCTACGATATGAGCATCTGATACCAATCTGATACCACTATCAACAGTGGCCACCAAATGGTCATCTGCGGCCAAAAGAGCAAAATGTTTCTTGACTATAGCGCACACTTGATCATACTGGACGCTATAGTTAGTTACAAACGTGACCCCCTTGAAATTCCCTCTATCATTCGGTACCTTATCCTTCAAACAAACAGATCTATATATTTCCTGAACCTCTCTCCTAGCTTTAGTAATAACTGAGTGAGAATAACTCCTCTCGGACAGGCGTTTAGCCAAATCTTGTGCATCCTTTTCAAAGGCACTACGTTCTGAACAATTCCTTTTTAATCTGATAAATTGGCCTTTAGCCACTCCATAAGGAACATGTCTGGGGTGACAGCTGTTGGCTCTCAAAAGTGAATTTCCTGAAATGGGCTTGCGATATACCACTGAATTGGTGTGCCTTTGGAAGAATAAGCACTCCTAAATGGGGAGGTGATAGAGTCAAACTATTAGGTAGGCAGGAGATGTACTGGAACCCATGCCACTCATTTTTTGAATTCTGAATTTGACATTATCAACTATTGGCATTAATCTGTGCCACCAATACTTCTAAGTGTTATAGGTGTATATATGAGATAGTGTACTCATATTAGTTGAGAGATTATATTCGGTTCCAAACTATTCTTAGTTGTTGTGACTTATAATGGGAATATGTAAATAGTAAATATTTTTACACTTCATAAGTGAATGTTAAGTAATATGATCTGTATATTGTGGAGTGTTAGTTTGGTATTTAATTCAACAGCCTTGCTGCTGTACCAACAGGTACATTAAAATATATAAAGCTTAAGTTGTACATATATGCATAAGGTTTATAGATATTGCACTTTACAATGTTTGAAATGTGTCTGTTATATTTCTAACCATCTATAGGATGTATAGTCCTTTAAGGTGGCTGAAGGAGGTGTGTATATTCTTAATTGTTTTAACCAATGAGAATACAATTGTGTGCATAAATTGTATCTGTGCATCAGGTGTGTTAGGCTATGATTACGACTCAGGCCGAAACGCGTAAGCCATCCTGATACGCAGAACCATCTCTTTTTGAAATGTCCTCCATATGGATGTATTCCTATTTTTAATTTGAAAATAAAAGCTACTTTTTAGGACGGAACTTCTTCTTCTCTTTTTTTCTATTACAGATGTGGATATACACATATTAACACATACCGGTAAATATATATGTACATAAGCATATACATATATATTTAAAAATGCTGCAATTGCTGCGCAACTTACTCCCTTTGCTGCGCTTAGGTTTTGTGCCATCTTGAATTGCATCAAAATGAGGCTCCCATTGGAGCCTATGAAAGCACACTTTCGTGAGCGCAATGCTTCCTAGTAATGTGAACGAATGACAAGTTGTAAGTACAATGGTTGTGCACAAGTGAAATTCAATGCATGCTAACTTCAGGACATTGGTTAACGCATTCGCCCCATAGACTTTAATGAAGAGTGCTGTTGAAAAACCCTAACACTTACCACTCACGCATTAACCTAACATTGCATTAGACCTACAGTGCTTAACCCAAAGATAGTTATGAATATTTCAAATTTCAATGTTCTTCAAATAGAAAAATGTTCTTTTAATTTTTGAATATAAAATTATATATATATATATATAGATAGATAGATAGATAGATAGATAGATAGATGGATAGATAGATATAATTACTACTTTAGAAAATATATCAATACCTATAAATGAATATATGTTTATATGTGTATATATGTATGTATACACATATTTACATACAGTATATAATTACATATATCTATACATATAGATCCATAGGGGTAGATTTATTATATGTCAGACGAACATGATCCGCTGTAGCATACGCTGTCGGCATTTAAGATTGCACAAGCAATAATTTAGTGCTCCACTTGTAATCTAGCCTTATATTAGCAACACTTTGTTGTATTACAATCCAGAGATGTACCCCTGGAAAGACTTTTTTTATATTCTTATCTCCTGAACTATGATTCGCTGTGTAGAATGTACTAGATTTAGGCTTTTGAGATCTAAACTATACAGGGAGTGCAGAATTATTAGGCAAGTTGTATTTTTGAGGATTAATTTTATTATTGAACAACAACCATGTTCTCAATGAACCCAAAAAACTCATTAATATCAAAGCTGAATAGTTTTGGAAGTAGTTTTTAGTTTGTTTTTAGTTATAGCTATTTTAGGGGGATATCTGTGTGTGCAGGTGACTATTACTGTGCATAATTATTAGGCAACTTAACAAAAAACAAATATATACCCATTTCAATTATTTATTTTTACCAGTGAAACCAATATAACATCTCAACATTCACAAATATACATTTCTGACATTCAAAAACAAAACAAAAACAAATCAGTGACCAATATAGCCACCTTTCTTTGCAAGGACACTCAAAAGCCTGCCATCCATGGATTCTGTCAGTGTTTTGATCTGTTCACCATCAACATTGCGTGCAGCAGCAACCACAGCCTCCCAGACACTGTTCAGAGAGGTGTACTGTTTTCCCTCCTTGTAAATCTGACATTTGATGATGGACCACAGGTTCTCAATGGGGTTCAGATCAGGTGAACAAGGAGGCCATGTCATTAGATTTTCTTCTTTTATACCCTTTCTTGCCAGCCACGCTGTGGAGTACTTGGACGCGTGTGATGGAGCATTGTCCTGCATGAAAATCATGTTTTTCTTGAAGGATGCAGACTTCTTCCTGTACCACTGCTTGAAGAAGGTGTTTTCCAGAAACTGGCAGTAGGACTGGGAGTTGAGCTTGACTCCATCCTCAACCCGAAAAGGCCCCACAAGCTCATCTTTGATGATACCAGCCCAAACCAGTACTCCACCTCCACCTTGCTGGCGTCTGAGTGGGACTGGAGCTCTCTGCCCTTTACCAATCCAGCCACGGGCCCATCCATCTGGCCCATCAAGACTCACTCTCATTTTATCAGTCCATAAAACCTTAGAAAAATCAGTCTTGAGATATTTCTTGGCCCAGTCTTGACATTTCAGCTTGTGTATCTTGTTCAGTGGTGGTCGTCTTTCATCCTTTCCTACCTTGGCCATGTCTCTGAGTATTGCACACCTTGTGCTTTTGGGCACTCCAGTGATGTTGCAGCTCTGAAATATGGCCAAACTGGTGGCAAGTGGCATCTTGGCAGCTGCACGCTTGACTTTTCTCAGTTCATGGGCAGTTATTTTGCGCCTTGGTTTTTCCACACGCTTCTTGCGACCCTGTTGACTATTTTGAATGAAACGCTTGATTGTTCGATGATCACGCTTCAGAAGCTTTGCAATTTTAAGAGTGCTGCATCCCTCTGCAAGATATCTCACTATTTTTTACTTTTCTGAGCCTGTCAAGTCCTTCTTTTGACCCATTTTGCCAAAGAAAGGAAGTTGCCTAATAATTATGCACACCTGATATAGGGTGTTGATGTCATTAGACCACACCCCTTCTCATTACAGAGATGCACATCACCTAATATGCTTAATTGGTAGTAGGCTTTCGAGCCTATACATCTTGGAGTAAGACAACATGCATAAAGAGGATGATGTGGTCAAAATACTCATTTGCCTAATAATTCTGCCCTCCCTGTACACTTCAACCTCTTGATGCAATTGGAAAAACTCAATATTTTAGAATTAAATGAGTCTGAATGCAAAATATTTTAATACACATAATAATATCATGGGTTGCATTTTATAGCCCTTTTTAATTTTAACTTTAAAGTCATTTATCAAATTATACCATTGTACTATACAAATGCAACTGTAAGAAGATTGTTACTTTCTTACAGCAGGTAGTTAGTTGACCGTAAAAAGGTACCCTGCTTCTTTTCTAGGAAGTTTATTTCAATTACAAGAAAACCACTTAGAGAACATCTATTGATCATGGAGCATAGTGAAATGAAAGATGAATTCTGCATTTTAATAAGCACGGGGCCCATGCTAAGAGCTAGATTACAAGTGGAGCGATATGTATCACTTGCGCTAACTGCGCTCAACTTCGGCTTTTTGCACCCATTGGCTATTACACGTACTACAAGTTGAAATTAAAAAGTTTTCGCTCACAATTTTTTTTTATTAAATGCTTTTATTATGAATGCAACTGTAACTGTATGTTTACATTTATATTTGTTTTTGTGACACTTTTAATCCGAGCGTAACAGTTAACCAGAGCTCTGAAGTTGCAATATCCTGACAATGCATTCAATTCAATTGCTCTCTTTCAACTTGTAATACGCATGGTACTTCCAACTTGGCAAACAGGCATGATCAACCCGATATTGCTCGCTTGCAACAGTTAGAGCGCCACTCGTAATCTAGCCCTAAATGATGTAGGTTTAATTTATTTAATTTGTATAAATACTGATTCGGTATATATACATGAATAAACGCACATACATAAATATACTGTAAATATAATTAGATACGGCTGACATACAAGGTATATGTAATTGGTGTGTTGTCTGAAAACAACACTTAAAGAAGACGTTTTTTTATTTTTAGGAGAAGAGAAAATGAATATTAGTTCAGATATATAAATATATAACAGACTTCCACCAAATTTGTTAAAAAATGTACAGTAAAGAGATTAATGAATACCTGAAATTAATTGAATGGACATAAAAATGTATTTTGAAGGTGCTGGCATACACAAGTAGACAATGGGCATGCATGCAACTTCATATCCATTGCAGGTTGCATTTACAAGAAAAGTCATCACTTAGAGGGACACAAAAACGAAAACTATTTCTTTCCTGATTCACATAGCATACTATTTTAAAAGATCTTTCTGCTATTATCAATTTTTCTTCCTTCTCTTAGTATCCTTTATTGAAAGAGCAGCAATACACCACTGGGAGCTAGCTTAACACATAGGTAAGCCAATGACAACAGGTATATAAGTGCATCTACCAATCAGCAGCTAGCTCCTAGCTCCTGAGCTTACCTAGGTATGATTTTCAACAAATTATACCAAAAGAAAGAAGCAAATTATATAATAGATGGACATTGGAAAGTTGTTTAAAATTGTCTGCTCTATCTGAATCATGAAAAAAAAAATATTTTCAAGTCCCTTTAACCAGTGATAATTAAAATTATAATATTATGAAAATGCTACTGTTGGAATTTCAGCTCTGTATGGATCTTTAATGCAACTATTAGCATATTAGGCGACCGGAAAGGCCTTCCAGATTTTATTTGTATCACAGTCTCTAATGCTTCATTAATACCATGAGCTATTAAAGCACATAGCTTTATTTCCATGGCTAAATATAAAGTCATTTCTTTTGCAGGACCTCTCAGAATGACTCTGCATAATAAATTATCAGAGCATTTCCCTGAAAGTTCTTGACGTAGCATTTTAAAAGCTGAGCTTCACTGGAGCAAGTCATAATAGAAGCTCAGCTGAACATTATCTTCAGGACATTTTCAGGTAAGCAATTTAACTGATCTAAAACAGTTATTTTACACTGTTGTCCAACAAACACATTTTAGTAAATGTAGTTATTTCTCCCTGATCTCCTTTCTGCCGTTTTGATATTTGTATTGGCTTAAATTATGAAGATGTAAATGTTGTTCTTTAGAAGAGAAATATCCAGGAGGTATTTCCCTGTTTGTCACATTTAATAAAACAAGGAGACTAGAAATCTGGGAATGACAAAAGTCAATTGAGCAATATAAATGACAAATATACAAAAACTGGGGCCACTGCCCACACATGCAGTGAGATGGGCTCTATGTTTTGTCATACTAAGAATGATACAATTTAAACTTGCATGCAAAACCAATCTCTTTTGCAATTCAATACACTCTGTCAATGTATTGCTGAGTGACATTATATAAGATATGTATACACATATATAGGCATTATATAAAGGTAGATAAATAATTAATTTATCTTAAAATATTAACCATGGGTACAAATGTTTTGAAATTGTACAATACAGGTCTATTCAAACAGGCCTAAAACTAAATTCCAGACACAGACCTCCCTTACTGAGTAAGATACACTTCACAGACAGGATGTCCCAAAAATACAAAGGAAAAATTTGTTAAAGTATAAACGTCAAAGAGCTAGTGTTCTATGATCTCTACCAGGTTAAAATCTAATTTAAATTGACAAGATAATCGTGTTACCTAGATCAGGTTGCTACCTGGGGTCGCAGAGACACAAGGCTGTACTTTAGTTCAGATAAGCTAGCAGAACCTCAGGAAGATAGTAGATCACAAAATCCTTTCAAATCTCAATACACAATACACTGTCTAGAGCAGTGTTTTTAAACCAGTGTGCCGTGGCACACTAGTGTGCCGTGAGAGATCCTCAGGTGTGCCACGGCAGACTGACAACAGTGTGACATATTTTTAAAACTTTGCTTGTTTTTTACTCCCAGTGCAGGGGTAGTTTGTAGGAGGCATGGCATAACAGCACAATACATACAGTATATGTGTGTGTGTTTGTGTGTGTGTATGTGTATATATATATATATGCTGTATTAGGCTACAATGTGTGATTTTTTTTAAAATTTTGGGATGGTGGTGTGCCACAGGATTTTTTAATGTAAAAAAGTGTGCCATAGCAAAAAAAAAGGTTAAAAATCACTGGTCTAGAGGAGACTTTTACAGGCATGTGAAAGCAGATTGGGATTTTAAATAACCTATATTATAAATGTTCAAATATTTCATTTTTACCTCAGTAATATATAAATATATATATATATGGATTCTGAGGTATATGTCATGTCTCAACCATGTTGCACAATACATTTAAATATGAAGTGAAATGAATACATATCTGTATTGATATATAAGATGTTTAACAAATTATTTCAGAATCAATTGCAGTTCATTATAAACATCTGATAAACCAAGAAGGTTCCAAATATGACTGGTATATAATAGTATAAAAATGCCTATGTAATATGAATTGTATCATATAGTTTTATGCACTCAATATTAACATGATATCCACAGATAGGCAATGTATTCCTATTAGATGGAGTAAAATAATAAATATAAATATATATATATATATATATATATATATATATATATATATATAATGATATTAGTTCTAACAGACTTCTAATTACATGTATGTATATAATATGGAAATGACTGGAAAATGTGGCACTATAAGAGCAGAATATTAAATATTATTAGACTTCCTAAAATATTAATTATTAACATAGTACTAGAATTATAAAAAATGCTTGTAAGTACCCTAATAGAAATATGATTTTTTTTAAGTACATCTCTTAAAATATTATAAGTAGAATTGTATAGAAGCATACATCAGATAGGTATATTCATTATTATGTGTATTATACATATATATATATATATATTTGAGAGATATCTGAATACCCCATGTCTGGTATTGAAATACACATGCTCAGTTAAATTAAATAATACCATATCAAATTGACCAAATAATTTATTGAGCTAGAAAATATAAATGTATTAAATGAAAACTTATATATAAAATATATGAGAAAATATATTTTTCTGTAGTAAGTATTTACTACTGAAACTACATTCCTACTTCTGCTGCTGCCCCCAGTGTTCAATATGATGCAATACAGCCAGAGATATTCAACCATTGGGGTTGGATTACAAAGTGGCATTACCAATTGGCCAATAAGAGATAAGCTCCGACTCAAAGGGCGTACCCAGAGAATTTCATATGCAATGATTCTAAATTGAAGGATGAGCTATGTAAAATAATATAGCCCCCACTATGTAAGAAAGAGGGACAGACTCACTTTGTAAAACGTGAGATACACACCTTTTGGGCTATTTTCTCTGACTCCTGGCTGGAACACTCTCTTTGGACAAGAGAGATATTGTGTGACCTGTACCCTTACAAAATAAGTGATACCTTCATGTATGACCATAAGAAAAATCTGGGATCTTGAGCTCTCTTATTGGTATCTGGTACAATATTGTGGTCTAATACTTTTAGAAAATATATTCTTTATAGCCATAGTTTAATTGAAACTGTACTGAAAGGTGTAATTTATAAGTTTAGAATTCATATTTCACAAACCTGTGTAGTCTATAAATAATCATTTCTAGCATTAAGCGATTTACTATTAAGAGGGAAGGATTTTTGTATTTTGAAGTCATAAGTTAATTTGAGTTACTGTGATATATTTTAGAAATTGCATTTACAATCGTGGCTATGTTGGAACTATTTAATGCTATATTAAGTGGCATATGTTGAGTTGATAAATTTCTATAAATATCTCTGGTTGATCATTTAAAGTAGTATAAGACTATTTTGGATTAAAATAAAGTGAATTGTATTCCCTGAAAATTTCATTAGATTAGAATTTAAAGTGTATGTTTTTTTAAGGAAGTTTCTGTTCTATTTTTATATTTAAAAATAATTCTCAGGAGTTTAATCTGGGGGCTGTTTTTTGGTTCAGGACTCTGGACAGCACTTTTTTATTGGTGGATGAATGTATCCACCAATCAGCAAGAATAAACCAGGTTATTCACCAAAAATGGGCCGGCATCTAAACTTACATTCTTCCATTTCAAATAAAGATACCAAGAGAATGAAGAAAATTTGATAATAGGAGTAAACTAGAAAGTTGCTTCAAATTGCATGCTCTATCTGAATCACGAAAGAAAAAAATTGAGTTCAGTGTCCCTTTAAGAGTTAACTGTGCTAAAAGTAAGCTTTTTGCGGGTGTCGGGTTGCGCTCATATTACAAATTTTAAGTAAAAAGTTATCGCTCACAATGGAGCAAAAAAAGCTGATAAAATACCTAAAACCCTACTCGAGCACAAACTCGATAGCATATTCTCAAGTGCGCTAACCCGCATGGAAATATGAGTATTTCACATTCCAATGTTCTTCACATAAAACAATATGCTGTATTTATTCATAAATACATATATATATATATATATATATATATATATATATATATATATGATTTTTTTGCACAAATATATATATATATATATCAGCAACATTGAAAGAAGCACTCACTGGTCTTCAGATAACAGTTCAAATGAAATTTATTAGTGACGTTTCGGGACAAACAGCGTCCCTTCCTCTGACCAACAAAAACTGCAAACGAACAAACTAATAAAGGCCTGTTAAGCCCTCCCCCAATGAGGCCACCAATGAGTGGAGGCCGTGTGCAAACATATTAGGACTGTACCACTTGACAGAAAATGTGATCTTGCATCAAAAACAAAAAGTGTAAAATATCTAAACAGTGTGTCAAATTTATATCATATGTCTATGAACAAGGTGTATAAAAAACAACATATATGTCCCTCATTGGCAGTCCATGAGACCATCCCTGGCAAAGTACATTTTGTATCATGATACATGTATGGATTTGCACAGTAGATGGTAAGGTTCTGCCTGAGGGTAAGACTCTGGCTGAGCACTAGTATTATAATTTCAACTTAGGTGACCTTAGGTTATTTTATATTTACTTCAGGTTATTGCTTTTCTGTGCTTGTATTTGAGATAATTTTCTCTCAGGATTCAGAGATAGGTGTCATATGTGTTTGCGCTGATCACTATGTACTATATGCTTAGTACAGACACTGCGATTGGACAGTGTAGAACATAGTGGACTAGTGTTTGATTAATATTCCTTCCGACCTGATTGATGTAGACTATGAGAGCGCACTGGGAGTTGTAAGCATTGGATATGGGGCACTAATTAGTTATTATTTTTTCATGTTTAGTAATACATAGGCTAGTGGCACCCGCAACGTTTTGTGGATGATACACAGCGCGGCTTAATAGTGTGGATGCGTCTGAAGGTTGATGTGGTTTTAATTAGTTTGGGAACACGATGGATATTGTTTATTATGGCTCACTCATCGCCGTAGTGAGCCTATCTGTGGCTTGTTGACTTGCGGTCCCTGACCAATCAAGTAATGGTAGGCGGGCTCTGACATGCAATACTAATATGATACAGCAACTTATTTTACTTTCAATTTTTACTTATATTTTCACACCGGGACTTGTAAGTTGAATGAACTGGATATTGCAAAATGTTTATTTAAAAAAAAAATTTGAGTTATTTTTAATCAAACGGTGAGAGTAATATGTGTGTGTGGAGCACTCGCAACAGCTTGTGACACATTATATAGCGCTCTTATTATTTTTTATTATTATTATTTTTTAGGTCAGATGTGTCCTAGTGGTATGATAATGCACTATGGGAATTGATATATTCTGTTTACTTTTGCTTACACAGCGCTGGAGGAAGTCTACTAGTGGCTTGCTGAATTATGGTCTCTGACCAATCAGGCGTTGGTAGGAGTGTCTGAATGTCATTGCGACCGGAGCTGACAAGCTCAAATATCTGGTTACGCTGACATGAATATGCGTTCCTCTTTGATATAACTACATTTGTACTGTATACCATGGGCTGATTTGCTCTATTTATTTACTTATAAGACTTTGATTGCACGCATGGGGTATGTGTTGATATTTGGATTGCTAACTCCTATGGGGGTGTGTGTTCTCATAATTTGGAATATTCCATATGCGGGCTCCCACTTTGCCAGGGATGGTCTCATGGACTGCCAATGAGGGACATATATGTTGTTTTTTATACACCTTGTTCATAGACATATGATATAAATTTGACACACTGTTTAGATATTTTACACTTTTTGTTTTTGATGCAAGATCACATTTTCTGTCAAGTGGTACAGTCCTAATATGTTTGCACACGGCCTCCACTCATTGGTGGCCTCATTGGGGGAGGGCTTAACAGGCCTTTATTAGTTTGTTCGTTTGCAGTTTTTGTTGGTCAGAGGAAGGGACGCTGTTTGTCCCGAAACGTCACTAATAAATTTCATTTGAACTGTTATCTGAAGACCAGTGAGTGCTTCTTTCAATGTTGCTGATGAATTTTCCTACAGAGCACCCTGGCAGTTGATGGTAGCTGGTGAGAGTGCATATACCCCTTCTCTTCTTTTGGCTGTATATATATATATATATATATATATATATATATATATATAAACAATCCAAATTGAAAGGCACTCACCGGGTCTTTAAATGAAGAAAAAATATTTAATAAGGTGACGTTTCTGGGTTTCCCCCGACCTCAAACCAACATACACATAACAAACATAACTTACCTAACTTAAATAGACCAATATCCCCCAACCGTGGCACCGCCAGCGTTGTACCGGAAATTCTGGCAACAACGTGATACAACTGCACGTCTAAAGACCGCTGCTCCATAAGCCTGTCCGTCTGCTCTGATGAGGCGGACAGGAATCGCCGGAAATCAACTCGATCAAGTATGATCGGGATGATTGACTCCCCCTGCTGGCGGCCGCGAGTCTGCAGGGGGCGGCATTGCACCAGCAGCTCACAAGAGCTGCTGGTGTAATGCTGAATACGGAGAGCGTATTGCTCTCCGCATTCAGCGATGTCTGTCGGACCTGATCTGAAGTGTTGGATCAGGTCCGACAGACATATGATAAATAGGCCCCTATGGGTCTTCCCAGGGGGTGCTTGAATACTCTTGTGAATTTTTGGCAGTATATATATGACCGGTATCCTTGGAAATTCCACAGTCATATACAGTATGTTTTAGTATCTTTATCCAGGAAATCCATGTCATACATATGTTGCAACATGGTGTCTACTTTCCTCTTAAAGAGCATGGTGGGATCACCGTTGAGTCTTCTGTATGTGTCCTGGTCATTTAACTGTTGCATCATTTCCGTGCGGTACTCTGTGTAATCCTGAACAACTATTGCCTACCTTAGTATAATCGAACTGTCCTCCTGGAGGTTTTTTAAGGCAGTCCGTTCCCTTTGTGTCAGACTGTGTCTAAATTGACCTCTTCGTTCGTGAAGTTTGGTCGAGTCTTGTAAGACCAGCTGTGAGAATGTTTTGATGGTGGGGTTATAGCTGATGGGGTTAAAGGTGCTTTTTTTCTTTAATGTCTTTTCAAGTCTTTCTTCATAATTATGGAAGTATTCTTTTAATCTCAGTGTCCTGGTGAATTTCTGGACATCAATCTCTTATGGCACAACAACTTGATATGATGTAACAGAAATTTATGTCAAGAGGATACAACCATAGGCACTTGAAAGAAATAAAGCATGATATATTCAAAACTAATCAAAAGAGCCTATTACTATAAAAATTAAGTTCCTTATATTATTATTATTAAGCATAAAACATGAATTGTTTGTAGTTTAATGTACATATGTGTATGTATATATACATTTGGGTGTATATATGTAAATATGCATATGGTATTGAGCCTTGTGTGTATATATATTCTATTTCTTTATATGTTGTTTATGGATAGTACTTTCTTAAATCTTCTGTTTTTTTATATGCATGTGTTTTGTGCCCATGTAGCTGTAGAATATGGTGCATTTATTGACACCTAACTGCCCTATGAACCTATATATATACATAGAAGCTGATGAAATAATATGCAATAGTTAAGTTTTCCATATTTATAGAGACTTAACCACATCTAGAACAAGGGAATATATAATACAGTATACTATTTGATTTTTGATTGTCCATCACTTTATAGCTTCATTACTGTAATCACTTCACTGATTTATTTGCTTCTATTACTTACCGTATAATTATTGATCCTGTGATTCTAATATCCTGAATGCTCAATAGAGTATATGCAGAGTTAATTTAGGTTCTATATAAATTGTACCTAATAATTTGTAAGTAAGGGGTTAAAATGTGGGAGAGTGATTATGTCCTCCCCCATAATTGACCAATTACTGTGTAAGACAACCTACTTAAACATGTCCACATCTTAGTGTTAGCAGGTTTATAATTACGGCACTGCCGAAACTAGTCAGACCAGCCTGCATCTTTTTACCTTTTGTGCTGTGATGTTTTAATATTGGATAATAAAAGATTGGATTTGTATGCATTCAAGAACGACTGCTGCCTCATCTTTTGAATCTACCATTGTTTTTAATGTTTATACTGATTATTACCATGGCAACCGATGGCGTGCAGTTGTATCACGTGGTTGCCAGAATTTCCGGTACAACTCTGGCGGTGCCGCGGGTAAGGAATATTGGTCTATTTAAGTTAGGTGAGTTATGTTTGTTATGTGTATGTTGGTTTGAGGACGGGGGAAACCCAGAAACGTCACCTTATTAAAAAAAAAAAAATTCATTTAAAGACCTGGTGAGTGCCTTTCATTTTGTATTGCTTGTAATGTACCTTAAAGTGCACCCCGGGCAGAAATATACCTGCTTTATGTCTCTGAGAGTGCTGCACCACCATTGACTAATTATAGATATATACAGATATATAGGACTATCTATATATATTTAAATACATAGAACATAGTAGTCTGCTAAGTGCAGAACATTGGAATGTAAAATATTTACAGTAAAATACACAGTAATGTAACACTTTATTAAATTTGAATTTTGTATAAATATGCTTTTTCATGTTTTCATCTAATTAACTGCAAAGTGCTCCAATGCATATATATACAGGGAGTGCAGAATTATTAGGCAAGTTGTATTTTTGAAGATTAATTTTATTATTGAACAACAACCATGTTCTCAATGAACCCAAAAAACTCATTAATATCAAAGCTGAATAGTTTTGGAAGTAGTTTTTAGTTTGTTTTTAGTTATAGCTATTTTAGGGGGATATCTGTGTTTGCAGGTGACTATTACTGTGCATAATTATTAGGCAACTTAACAAAAAACAAATATATACCCATTTCAATTATTTATTTTTACCAGTGAAACCAATATAACATCTCAATATTCACAAATATACATTTCTGACATTCAAAAACAAAACAAAAACAAATCAGTGACCAATATAGCCACCTTTCTTTGCAAGGACACTCAAAAGCCTGCCATCCATGGATTCTGTCAGTGTTTTGATCTGTTCACCATCAACATTGCGTGCAGCAGCAACCACAGCCTCCCATACACTGTTCAGAGAGGTGTACTGTTTTCCCTCCTTGTAAATCTCACTTTTGATGATGGACCACAGGTTCTCAATGGGGTTCAGATCAGGTGAACAAGGAGGCCATGTCATTAGATTTTCTTCTTTTATACCCTTTCTTGCCAGCCACGCTGTGGAGTACTTGGACGCGTGTGATGGAGCATTGTCCTGCATGAAAATCATGTTTTTCTTGAAGGATGCAGACTTCTTCCTGTACCACTGCTTGAAGAAGGTGTCTTCCAGAAACTGGCAGTAGGACTGGGAGTTGAGCTTGACTCCATCCTCAACCCGAAAAGGCCCCACAAGCTCATCTTTGATGATACCAGCCCAAACCAGTACTCCACCTCCACCTTGCTGGCGTCTGAGTCGGACTGGAGCTCTCTGCCCTTTACCAATCCAGCCACGGGCCCATCCATCTGGCCCATCAAGACTCACTCTCATTTCATCAGTCCATAAAACCTTAGAAAAATCAGTCTTGAGATATTTCTTGGCCCAGTCTTGACGTTTCAGCTTGTGTGTCTTGTTAAGTGGTGGTCGTCTTTCAGCCTTTCTTACCTTGGCCATGTCTCTGAGTATTGCACACCTTGTGCTTTTGGGCACTCCAGTGATGTTGCAGCTCTGAAATATGGCCAAACTGGTGGCAAGTGGCATCTTGGCAGCTGCACGCTTGACTTTTCTCAGTTCATGGGCAGTTATTTTGCGCCTTGGTTTTTCCACGCGCTTCTTGCGACCCTGTTGACTATTTTGAATGAAACGCTTGATTGTTCGATGATCACGCTTCAGAAGATTTGCAATTTTAAGAGTGCTGCATCCCTCTGCAAGATATCTCACTATTTTTGACTTTTCTGAGCCTGTCAAGTCCTTCTTTTGACCCATTTTGCCAAAGGAAAGGACGTTGCCTAATAATTATGCACACCTGATATAGGGTGTTGATGTCATTAGACCACACCCCTTCTCATTACAGAGATGCACATCACCTAATATGCTTAATTGGTAGTAGGCTTTCGAGCCTATACAGGTTGGAGTAAGACAACATGCATAAAGAGGATGATGTGGTCAAAATACTCATTTGCCTAATAATTCTGCACTCACTGTATATATATATATATATATATATGTGTGTGTGTGTGTGTGTGTGTGTGTGTAATTATGTATGTATGTGTTTATGTGTGTATATATGTCTGTAAATACATATATTCCACACAAAACAGATGATGAGAGCGTTAGTTAAATAAAACTTAACCTTAATGGTCAGTGTAAAAGTAGGACATGCAGAATCAGTACAAATTAGAGATAGGGTACCTCTGGCTGGCACAGCTTACGCGTTTCATAGCATACTAGAGCCAGCCACAGGTGTACATTATATACATAATTGCAGCAACATCATTAATTAAAAAGCACATTGTTAAAAACAACACGCCCAGAGTACAATTTAACCCTATACATACAGAAGACAAACCTAATTAACAAACCTATATTATCTAATGTTTAGAAAAGCATCCCTCTCCTGTTAAAATAAGACTCAGATAGATAAATATATATTTCTCTATGTTGCCTTGCAAGCTCCTTTTTGTCTACTCGTATGCTGTTTTTTTCATATCCCGAAAATGTACTGTATATGCCATGGATGTATGCACGGATCTGCTGTCTATTGCTCAGGATTCTGTGATGTAAGTATTTGTTGCTATATATACGGATATGATTAGGTACTAATTTGTATCCTTATCTGTCTTTTTGCAACAATAATATTATACCTTAGGAGGCGAATGTTTAACAATAATATCTGATATGTTTATATTCATACACGCTATAATTGGCTATATTAGACCGTGCCCCTTGTTCTCATTTTTTTGCGTATAGACAGGTATACTGATATCATCTGCCCTGCATCTTTGCGATCCTGCTTTCCAGTATTGGTTCATGCCAAGAATTACTGCCATTGACCATTGCATCCTAGGATCAGATCTTCAAAATAGGTTGTAACCATATTTGGAACAAGACTTCCCTGTTGTGGATATATATACTGAGCAATGTAATACATAGACAAACAGATAATTGGAGATACTATTCACTTCATACATCATACATCATACATGAGATGTTAAATAGATGTTCACTATATCTCTATATTGCATCTATGTATTAGGCATTAAGAAAATCAAACCTCCCTATTTTACCTTTGAATATCACAACGAGAAGCTTGAGGATAAATAAATAAATAAATAAATAGGGACAGGTATGAGAATACCTGCAGGTAAAATATACGTGTATATATATATATATATATATATATATATATATACTCATGGATATACCATCTAATCAACCCTATTCTTTTAAGTGAAAAAGTATATGTATAGACCTTATCCCAATAATTATATTATTTATTATACACTTATGTATACAGGGAGTGCAGAATTATTAGGCAAATTAGTATTTTGACCACATCATCCTCTTTATGCATGTTGTCTTACTCCAAGCTGTATAGGCTCGAAAGCCTACTACCAATTAAGCATATTAGGTGATGTGCATCTCTGTAATGAGAAGGGGTGTGGTCTAATGACATTAACACCCTATATCAGGTCTGCATAATTATTAGGCAACTTCCTTTCCTTTGGCAAAATGGGTCAAAAGAAGGACTTGACAGGCTCAGAAAAGTCAAAAATAGTGAGATATCTTGCAGAGGGATGCAGCACTCTTAAAATTGCAAAGCTTCTGAAGCGTGATCATCGAACAATCAAGCGTTTCATTCAAAATAGTCAACAGGGTCGCAAGAAGCGTGTGGAAAAACCAAGGCGCAAAATAACTGCCCATGAACTGAGAAAAGTCAAGCGTGCAGCTGCCAAGATGCCACTTGCCACCAGTTTGGCCATATCACTGGAGTGCCCAAAAGCACAAGGTGTGCAATACTCAGAGACATGGCCAAGGTAAGAAAGGCTGAAAGACGACCACCACTGAACAAGATACACAAGCTGAAACGTCAAGACTGGGCCAAGAAATATCTCAAGACTGATTTTTCTAAGGTTTTATGGACTGATGAAATGAGAGTGAGTCTTGATGGGCCAGATGGATGGGCCCGTGGCTGGATTGGTAAAGGGCAGAGAGCTCCAGTCCGACTCAGACGCCAGCAAGGTGGAGGTGGAGTACTGGTTTGGGCTGGTATCATCAAAGATGAGCTTGTGGGGCCTTTTCGGGTTGAGGATGGAGCCAAGCTCAACTCCCAGTCCTACTGCCAGTTTCTGGAAGACACCTTCTTCAAGCAGTGGTACAGGAAGAAGTCTGCATCCTTCAAGAAAAACATGATTTTCATGCAGGACAATGCTCCATCACACGCGTCCAAGTACTCCACAGCGTGGCTGGCAAGAAAGGGTATAAAAGAAGAAAATCTAATGACATGGCCTCCTTGTTCACCTGATCTGAACCCCATTGAGAACCTGTGGTCCATCATCAAATGTGAGATTTACAAGGAGGGAAAACAGTTCACCCCTCTGAACAGTGTCTGGGAGGCTGTGGTTGCTGCTGCACGCAATGTTGATGGTGAACAGATCAAAACACTGACAGAATCCATGGATGGCAGGCTTTTGAGTGTCCTTGCAAAGAAAGGTGGCTATATTGGTCACTGATTTGTTTTTGTTTTGTTTTTGAATGTCAGAAATGTATATTTGTGAATGTTGAGATGTTATATTGGTTTCACTGGTAAAAATAAATAATTGAAATGGGTATATATTTGTTTTTTGTTAAGTTGCCTAATAATTATGCACAGTAATAGTCACCTGCACACACAGATATCCCCCTAAAATAGCTATAACTAAAAACAAACTAAAAACTACTTCCAAAACTATTCAGCTTTGATATTAATGAGTTTTTTTGGGTTCATTGAGAACATGGTTGTTGTTCAATAATAAAATTAATCCTCAAAAATACAACTTGCCTAATAATTCTGTACTCCCTGTATATATATATATACACATACATATATATATATATATACATATATATATATATAGAAGGGTCTGTACTCCTCATACATATATTCAAATCATCATGATAGCCAGATGGGACGAGCAAATGAAATTACTAAGTAGAGGAATATGGAAGTATAAAGAAAAATAGGAAAAAGAGATAGATGTATGGATTATTCCCAATAATTAATGAGATCAGATTCTTAATTTAGTCCATCAGGGACTCTAGTTTCCAGTTTAAAAATGCATAGCATCTCTCTCTTACATAGTGTAACCTCTCTATCACCTCCCCTTTTGGGTCTAGGTACCATGTCAATGGGCTGCCAGGAGAACCATGTCAAGTCTTTATTATGTGTCTGGGAAAAGTGATAAACCAAAGGGGTAGTCACCTTACCCACTCTAATGGTGGATAAATGTTCTCTGATCCTCGTCCTAATATCCCTGGTAGCGAGCCCAACGTATTGTTTTCCACATAATGTGCAGGTTATACAATATATTACAAATAAATAAAAAGAGAGAAGCGCTCAACCTGGGAACGAACAATAGCATAATAGCTTGTTCTATGGCTAGTTACCACCCTAGAAGCAGCCTCTTTTTGCTCAATATGTGCCTTTCACAGAGAAAAACTTTCCTGTAGCATATCAGTCTGATCCTGACTTCACAGTACAGTCCAGCCCCGAAATACCAGGCAATCCCTCTCCGAACAAGAGAAACAGCAAAACCCCAGACGTACGTTTCGGCCTATTGTGGGCCTCGTCAGTGAGGTGCAGCCATATCCCTCTAGGCACACTGAGCAACGGGTCCACGTCTGGATTCCCGCATCACACTTAGGGAGACTTCCCTAAGTGTCATAATTTGCATAAATAAAAAGAGAGAAGCGCTCAACCTGGGAACGAACAATAGCATAATAGCTTGTTCTATGGCTAGTTACCACCCTAGAAGCAGCCTCTTTTTGCTCAATATGTGCCTTTCACAGAGAAAAACTTTCCTGTAGCATATCAGTCTGATCCTGACTTCACAGTACAGTCCAGCCCCGAAATACCAGGCAATCCCTCTCCGAACAAGAGAAACAGCAAAACCCCAGACGTACGTTTCGGCCTATTGTGGGCCTCGTCAGTGAGGTGCAGCCATATCCCTCTAGGCACACTGAGCAACGGGTCCACGTCTGGATTCCCGCATCACACTTAGGGAGACTTCCCTAAGTGTCATAATTTGCATAAATAAAAAGAGAGAAGCGCTCAACCTGGGAACGAACAATAGCATAATAGCTTGTTCTATGGCTAGTTACCACCCTAGAAGCAGCCTCTTTTTGCTCAATATGTGCCTTTCACAGAGAAAAACTTTCCTGTAGCATATCAGTCTGATCCTGACTTCACAGTACAGTCCAGCCCCGAAATACCAGGCAATCCCTCTCCGAACAAGAGAAACAGCAAAACCCCAGACGTACGTTTCGGCCTATTGTGGGCCTCGTCAGTGAGGTGCAGCCATATCCCTCTAGGCACACTGAGCAACGGGTCCACGTCTGGATTCCCGCATCACACTTAGGGAGACTTCCCTAAGTGTCATAATTTGCATAAATAAAAAGAGAGAAGCGCTCAACCTGGGAACGAACAATAGCATAATAGCTTGTTCTATGGCTAGTTACCACCCTAGAAGCAGCCTCTTTTTGCTCAATATGTGCCTTTCACAGAGAAAAACTTTCCTGTAGCATATCAGTCTGATCCTGACTTCACAGTACAGTCCAGCCCCGAAATACCAGGCAATCCCTCTCCGAACAAGAGAAACAGCAAAACCCCAGACGTACGTTTCGGCCTATTGTGGGCCTCGTCAGTGAGGTGCAGCCATATCCCTCTAGGCACACTGAGCAACGGGTCCACGTCTGGATTCCCGCATCACACTTAGGGAGACTTCCCTAAGTGTCATAATTTGCATAAATAAAAAGAGAGAAGCGCTCAACCTGGGAACGAACAATAGCATAATAGCTTGTTCTATGGCTAGTTACCACCCTAGAAGCAGCCTCTTTTTGCTCAATATGTGCCTTTCACAGAGAAAAACTTTCCTGTAGCATATCAGTCTGATCCTGACTTCACAGTACAGTCCAGCCCCGAAATACCAGGCAATCCCTCTCCGAACAAGAGAAACAGCAAAACCCCAGACGTACGTTTCGGCCTATTGTGGGCCTCGTCAGTGAGGTGCAGCCATATCCCTCTAGGCACACTGAGCAACGGGTCCACGTCTGGATTCCCGCATCACACTTAGGGAGACTTCCCTAAGTGTCATAATTTGCATAAATAAAAAGAGAGAAGCGCACAACCTGGGAACGAACAATAGCATAATAGCTTGTTCTATGGCTAGTTACCACCCTAGAAGCAGCCTCTTTTTGCTCAATATGTGCCTTTCACAGAGAAAAACTTTCCTGTAGCATATCAGTCTGATCCTGACTTCACAGTACAGTCCAGCCCCGAAATACCAGGCAATCCCTCTCCGAACAAGAGAAACAGCAAAACCCCAGACGTACGTTTCGGCCTATTGTGGGCCTCGTCAGTGAGGTGCAGCCATATCCCTCTAGGCACACTGAGCAACGGGTCCACGTCTGGATTCCCGCATCACACTTAGGGAGACTTCCCTAAGTGTCATAATTTGCATAAATAAAAAGAGAGAAGCGCTCAACCTGGGAACGAACAATAGCATAATAGCTTGTTCTATGGCTAGTTACCACCCTAGAAGCAGCCTCTTTTTGCTCAATATGTGCCTTTCACAGAGAAAAACTTTCCTGTAGCATATCAGTCTGATCCTGACTTCACAGTACAGTCCAGCCCCGAAATACCAGGCAATCCCTCTCCGAACAAGAGAAACAGCAAAACCCCAGACGTACGTTTCGGCCTATTGTGGGCCTCGTCAGTGAAGTGCAGCCATATCCCTCTAGGCACACTGAGCAACGGGTCCACGTCTGGATTCCCGCATCACACTTAGGGAGACTTCCCTAAGTGTCATAATTTGCATAAATAAAAAGAGAGACGCGCTCAACCTGGGAACGAACAATAGCATAATAGCTTGTTCTATGGCTAGTTACCACCCTAGAAGCAGCCTCTTTTTGCTCAATATGTGCCTTTCACAGAGAAAAACTTTCCTGTAGCATATCAGTCTGATCCTGACTTCACAATACAGTCCAGCTCCGAAATACCAGGCAATCCCTCTCCGAACAAGAGAAACAGCAAAACCCCAGACGTACGTTTCGGCCTATTGTGGGCCTCGTCAGTGAGGTGCAGCCATATCCCTCTAGGCACACTGAGCAACGGGTCCACGTCTGGATTCCCGCATCACACTTAGGGAGACTTCCCTAAGTGTCATAATTTGCATAAATAAAAAGAGAGAAGCGCTCAACCTGGGAACGAACAATAGCATAATAGCTTGTTCTATGGCTAGTTACCACCCTAGAAGCAGCCTCTTTTTGCTCAATATGTGCCTTTCACAGAGAAAAACTTTCCTGTAGCATATCAGTCTGATCCTGACTTCACAGTACAGTCCAGCCCCGAAATACCAGGCAATCCCTCTCCGAACAAGAGAAACAGCAAAACCCCAGACGTACGTTTCGGCCTATTGTGGGCCTCGTCAGTGAGGTGCAGCCATATCCCTCTAGGCACACTGAGCAACGGGTCCACGTCTGGATTCCCGCATCACACTTAGGGAGACTTCCCTAAGTGTCATAATTTGCATAAATAAAAAGAGAGAAGCGCTCAACCTGGGAACGAACAATAGCATAATAGCTTGTTCTATGGCTAGTTACCACCCTAGAAGCAGCCTCTTTTTGCTCAATATGTGCCTTTCACAGAGAAAAACTTTCCTGTAGCATATCAGTCTGATCCTGACTTCACAGTACAGTCCAGCCCCGAAATACCAGGCAATCCCTCTCCGAACAAGAGAAACAGCAAAACCCCAGACGTACGTTTCGGCCTATTGTGGGCCTCGTCAGTGAGGTGCAGCCATATCCCTCTAGGCACACTGAGCAACGGGTCCACGTCTGGATTCCCGCATCACACTTAGGGAGACTTCCCTAAGTGTCATAATTTGCATAAATAAAAAGAGAGAAGCGCTCAACCTGGGAACGAACAATAGCATAATAGCTTGTTCTATGGCTAGTTACCACCCTAGAAGCAGCCTCTTTTTGCTCAATATGTGCCTTTCACAGAGAAAAACTTTCCTGTAGCATATCAGTCTGATCCTGACTTCACAGTACAGTCCAGCCCCGAAATACCAGGCAATCCCTCTCCGAACAAGAGAAACAGCAAAACCCCAGACGTACGTTTCGGCCTATTGTGGGCCTCGTCAGTGAGGTGCAGCCATATCCCTCTAGGCACACTGAGCAACGGGTCCACGTCTGGATTCCCGCATCACACTTAGGGAGACTTCCCTAAGTGTCATAATTTGCATAAATAAAAAGAGAGAAGCGCTCAACCTGGGAACGAACAATAGCATAATAGCTTGTTCTATGGCTAGTTACCACCCTAGAAGCAGCCTCTTTTTGCTCAATATGTGCCTTTCACAGAGAAAAACTTTCCTGTAGCATATCAGTCTGATCCTGACTTCACAGTACAGTCCAGCCCCGAAATACCAGGCAATCCCTCTCCGAACAAGAGAAACAGCAAAACCCCAGACGTACGTTTCGGCCTATTGTGGGCCTCGTCAGTGAGGTGCAGCCATATCCCTCTAGGCACACTGAGCAACGGGTCCACGTCTGGATTCCCGCATCACACTTAGGGAGACTTCCCTAAGTGTCATAATTTGCATAAATAAAAAGAGAGAAGCGCTCAACCTGGGAACGAACAATAGCATAATAGCTTGTTCTATGGCTAGTTACCACCCTAGAAGCAGCCTCTTTTTGCTCAATATGTGCCTTTCACAGAGAAAAACTTTCCTGTAGCATATCAGTCTGATCCTGACTTCACAGTACAGTCCAGCCCCGAAATACCAGGCAATCCCTCTCCGAACAAGAGAAACAGCAAAACCCCAGACGTACGTTTCGGCCTATTGTGGGCCTCGTCAGTGAGGTGCAGCCATATCCCTCTAGGCACACTGAGCAACGGGTCCACGTCTGGATTCCCGCATCACACTTAGGGAGACTTCCCTAAGTGTCATAATTTGCATAAATAAAAAGAGAGAAGCGCTCAACCTGGGAACGAACAATAGCATAATAGCTTGTTCTATGGCTAGTTACCACCCTAGAAGCAGCCTCTTTTTGCTCAATATGTGCCTTTCACAGAGAAAAACTTTCCTGTAGCATATCAGTCTGATCCTGACTTCACAGTACAGTCCAGCCCCGAAATACCAGGCAATCCCTCTCCGAACAAGAGAAACAGCAAAACCCCAGACGTACATTTCGGCCTATTGTGGGCCTCGTCAGTGAGGTGCAGCCATATCCCTCTAGGCACACTGAGCAACGGGTCCACGTCTGGATTCCCGCATCACACTTAGGGAGACTTCCCTAAGTGTCATAATTTGCATAAATAAAAAGAGAGAAGCGCTCAACCTGGGAACGAACAATAGCATAATAGCTTGTTCTATGGCTAGTTACCACCCTAGAAGCAGCCTCTTTTTGCTCAATATGTGCCTTTCACAGAGAAAAACTTTCCTGTAGCATATCAGTCT
The DNA here is from genome assembly GCF_027579735.1 of Bombina bombina. NCBI lineage: Eukaryota > Metazoa > Chordata > Amphibia > Anura > Bombinatoridae > Bombina > Bombina bombina. The sequence continues at coordinate 243,504,406 of NC_069500.1, forward strand.
GATCCTGACTTCACAGTACAGTCCAGCCCCGAAATACCAGGCAATCCCTCTCCGAACAAGAGAAACAGCAAAACCCCAGACGTACATTTCGGCCTATTGTGGGCCTCGTCAGTGAGGTGCAGCCATATCCCTCTAGGCACACTGAGCAACGGGTCCACGTCTGGATTCCCGCATCACACTTAGGGAGACTTCCCTAAGTGTCATAATTTGCATAAATAAAAAGAGAGAAGCGCTCAACCTGGGAACGAACAATAGCATAATAGCTTGTTCTATGGCTAGTTACCACCCTAGAAGCAGCCTCTTTTTGCTCAATATGTGCCTTTCACAGAGAAAAACTTTCCTGTAGCATATCAGTCTGATCCTGACTTCACAGTACAGTCCAGCCCCGAAATACCAGGCAATCCCTCTCCGAACAAGAGAAACAGCAAAACCCCAGACGTACGTTTCGGCCTATTGTGGGCCTCGTCAGTGAGGTGCAGCCATATCCCTCTAGGCACACTGAGCAACGGGTCCACGTCTGGATTCCCGCATCACACTTAGGGAGACTTCCCTAAGTGTCATAATTTGCATAAATAAAAAGAGAGAAGCGCTCAACCTGGGAACGAACAATAGCATAATAGCTTGTTCTATGGCTAGTTACCACCCTAGAAGCAGCCTCTTTTTGCTCAATATGTGCCTTTCACAGAGAAAAACTTTCCTGTAGCATATCAGTCTGATCCTGACTTCACAGTACAGTCCAGCCCCGAAATACCAGGCAATCCCTCTCCGAACAAGAGAAACAGCAAAACCCCAGACGTACGTTTCGGCCTATTGTGGGCCTCGTCAGTGAGGTGCAGCCATATCCCTCTAGGCACACTGAGCAACGGGTCCACGTCTGGATTCCCGCATCACACTTAGGGAGACTTCCCTAAGTGTCATAATTTGCATAAATAAAAAGAGAGAAGCGCTCAACCTGGGAACGAACAATAGCATAATAGCTTGTTCTATGGCTAGTTACCACCCTAGAAGCAGCCTCTTTTTGCTCAATATGTGCCTTTCACAGAGAAAAACTTTCCTGTAGCATATCAGTCTGATCCTGACTTCACAGTACAGTCCAGCCCCGAAATACCAGGCAATCCCTCTCCGAACAAGAGAAACAGCAAAACCCCAGACGTACGTTTCGGCCTATTGTGGGCCTCGTCAGTGAGGTGCAGCCATATCCCTCTAGGCACACTGAGCAACGGGTCCACGTCTGGATTCCCGCATCACACTTAGGGAGACTTCCCTAAGTGTCATAATTGGCATAAATAAAAAGAGAGAAGCGCTCAACCTGGGAACGAACAATAGCATAATAGCTTGTTCTATGGCTAGTTACCACCCTAGAAGCAGCCTCTTTTTGCTCAATATGTGCCTTTCACAGGAAAAACTTTCCTGTAGCATATCAGTCTGATCCTGACTTCACAGTACAGTCCAGCCCCGAAATACCAGGCAATCCCTCTCCGAACAAGAGAAACAGCAAAACCCCAGACGTACGTTTCGGCCTATTGTGGGCCTCGTCAGTGAGGTGCAGCCATATCCCTCTAGGCACACTGAGCAACGGGTCCACGTCTGGATTCCCGCATCACACTTAGGGAGACTTCCCTAAGTGTCATAATTTGCATAAATAAAAAGAGAGAAGCGCTCAACCTGGGAACGAAAAATAGCATAATAGCTTGTTCTATGGCTAGTTACCACCCTAGAAGCAGCCTCTTTTTGCTCAATATGTGCCTTTCACAGAGAAAAACTTTCCTGTAGCATATCAGTCTGATCCTGACTTCACAGTACAGTCCAGCCCCGAAATACCAGGCAATCCCTCTCCGAACAAGAGAAACAGCAAAACCCCAGACGTACGTTTCGGCCTATTGTGGGCCTCGTCAGTGAGGTGCAGCCATATCCCTCTAGGCACACTGAGCAACGGGTCCACGTCTGGATTCCCGCATCACACTTAGGGAGACTTCCCTAAGTGTCATAATTTGCATAAATAAAAAGAGAGAAGCGCTCAACCTGGGAACGAACAATAGCATAATAGCTTGTTCTATGGCTAGTTACCACCCTAGAAGCAGCCTCTTTTTGCTCAATATGTGCCTTTCACAGAGAAAAACTTTCCTGTAGCATATCAGTCTGATCCTGACTTCACAGTACAGTCCAGCCCCGAAATACCAGGCAATCCCTCTCCGAACAAGAGAAACAGCAAAACCCCAGATGTACGTTTCTCTTTTATTTATGCAAATTATGACATTTATGGAAGTCTCCCTAAGTGTGATGCGGGAATCCAGACGTGGACCCGTTGCTCAGTGTGCCTAGATGGATATGGCTGCACCTCACTGACGAGGCCCACAATAGGCCGAAACGTACGTCTGGGGTTTTGCTGTTTCTCTCGTTCAGAGAAGAATTGCCTGGTATTTCGGGGCTGGACTGTACTGTGAAGTCAGGATCAGACTGATATGCTTCAGGAAAGTTTTTCTCTGTGAAAGGCACATGTTGAGCAAAAAGAGGCTGCTTCTTGGGTGGTAACTAGCCATAGAACAAGCTATTATGCTATTGTTCGTTTCCAGGTTGAGCGCTTCTCTCTTTTATTTATGCAAATTATGACATTTTGGGAAGTCTCCCTAAGTGTGATGCGGGAATCCAGACGTGGACCCGTTGCTCAGTGTGCCTAGAGGGATATGGCTGCACCTCACTGACGAGGCCCACAATAGGCCGAAACGTACGTCTGGGGTTTTGCTGTTTCTCTTGTTCGGAGAGGGATTGCCTGGTATTTCGGGGCTGGACTGTACTGTGTAGTCAGGATCAGACTGATATGCTTCAGGAAAGTTTTTCTCTGTGAAAGGCACATGTTGAGCAAAAAGAGGCTGCTTCTTGGGTGGTAACTAGCCATAGAACAAGCTATTATGCTATTGTTCGTTTCCAGGTTGAGCGCTTCTCTCTTTTATTTATGCAAATTATGACATTTTGGGAAGTCTCCCTAAGTGTGATGCGGGAATCCAGACGTGGACCCGTTGCTCAGTGTGCCTAGAGGGATATGGCTGCACCTCACTGACGAGGCCCACAATAGGCCGAAACGTACGTCTGGGGTTTTGCTGTTTCTCTCGTTCAGTGAAGAATTGCCTGGTATTTCGGGGCTGGACTGTACTGTGAAGTCAGGATCAGACTGATATGCTTCAGGAAAGTTTTTCTCTGTGAAAGGCACATGTTGAGCAAAAAGAGGCTGCTTCTTGGGTGGTAACTAGCCATAGAACAAGCTATTATGCTATTGTTCGTTTCCAGGTTGAGCGCTTCTCTCTTTTATTTATGCAAATTATGACATTTTGGGAAGTCTCCCTAAGTGTGATGCGGGAATCCAGACGTGGACCCGTTGCTCAGTGTGCCTAGAGGGATATGGCTGCACCTCACTGACGAGGCCCACAATAGGCCGAAACGTACGTCTGGGGTTTTGCTGTTTCTCTCGTTCAGAGAAGAATTGCCTGGTATTTCGGGGCTGGACTGTACTGTGAAGTCAGGATCAGACTGATATGCTTCAGGAAAGTTTTTCTCTGTGAAAGGCACATGTTGAGCAAAAAGAGGCTGCTTCTTGGGTGGTAACTAGCCATAGAACAAGCTATTATGCTATTGTTCGTTTCCAGGTTGAGCGCTTCTCTCTTTTATTTATGCAAATTATGACATTTTGGAAAGTCTCCCTAAGTGTGATGCGGGAATCCAGACGTGGACCCGTTGCTCAGTGTGCCTAGAGGGATATGGCTGCACCTCACTGACGAGGCCCACAATAGGCCGAAACGTACGTCTGGGGTTTTGCTGTTTCTCTCGTTCAGAGAAGAATTGCCTGGTATTTCGGGGCTGGACTGTACTGTGAAGTCAGGATCAGACTGATATGCTTCAGGAAAGTTTTTCTCTGTGAAAGGCACATGTTGAGCAAAAAGAGGCTGCTTCTTGGGTGGTAACTAGCCATAGAACAAGCTATTATGCTATTGTTCGTTTCCAGGTTGAGCGCTTCTCTCTTTTATTTATGCAAATTATGACATTTTGGGAAGTCTCCCTAAGTGTGATGCGGGAATCCAGACGTGGACCCGTTGCTCAGTGTGCCTAGAGGGATATGGCTGCACCTCACTGACGAGGCCCACAATAGGCCGAAACGTACGTCTGGGGTTTTGCTGTTTCTCTCGTTCAGAGAAGAATTGCCTGGTATTTCGGGGCTGGACTGTACTGTGAAGTCAGGATCAGACTGATATGCTTCAGGAAAGTTTTTCTCTGTGAAAGGCACATGTTGAGCAAAAAGAGGCTGCTTCTTGGGTGGTAACTAGCCATAGAACAAGCTATTATGCTATTGTTCGTTTCCAGGTTGAGCGCTTCTCTCTTTTATTTATGCAAATTATGACATTTTGGGAAGTCTCCCTAAGTGTGATGCGGGAATCCAGACGTGGACCCGTTGCTCAGTGTGCCTAGAGGGATATGGCTGCACCTCACTGACGAGGCCCACAATAGGCCGAAACGTACGTCTGGGGTTTTGCTGTTTCTCTCGTTCAGAGAAGAATTGCCTGGTATTTCGGGGCTGGACTGTACTGTGAAGTCAGGATCAGACTGATATGCTTCAGGAAAGTTTTTCTCTGTGAAAGGCACATGTTGAGCAAAAAGAGGCTGCTTCTTGGGTGGTAACTAGCCATAGAACAAGCTATTATGCTATTGTTCGTTTCCAGGTTGAGCGCTTCTCTCTTTTATTTATGCAAATTATGACATTTTGGGAAGTCTCCCTAAGTGTGATGCGGGAATCCAGACGTGGACCCGTTGCTCAGTGTGCCTAGAGGGATATGGCTGCACCTCACTGACGAGGCCCACAATAGGCCGAAACGTACGTCTGGGGTTTTGCTGTTTCTCTCGTTCAGAGAAGAATTGCCTGGTATTTCGGGGCTGGACTGTACTGTGAAGTCAGGATCAGACTGATATGCTTCAGGAAAGTTTTTCTCTGTGAAAGGCACATGTTGAGCAAAAAGAGGCTGCTTCTTGGGTGGTAACTAGCCATAGAACAAGCTATTATGCTATTGTTCGTTTCCAGGTTGAGCGCTTCTCTCTTTTATTTATGCAAATTATGACATTTTGGGAAGTCTCCCTAAGTGTGATGCGGGAATCCAGACGTGGACCCGTTGCTCAGTGTGCCTAGAGGGATATGGCTGCACCTCACTGACGTGGCCCACAATAGGCCGAAACGTACGTCTGGGGTTTTGCTGTTTCTCTCGTTCAGAGAAGAATTGCCTGGTATTTCGGGGCTGGACTGTACTGTGAAGTCAGGATCAGACTGATATGCTTCAGGAAAGTTTTTCTCTGTGAAAGGCACATGTTGAGCAAAAAGAGGCTGCTTCTTGGGTGGTAACTAGCCATAGAACAAGCTATTATGCTATTGTTCGTTTCCAGGTTGAGCGCTTCTCTCTTTTATTTATAATATATTACAAATGTTGAAGTACAATTCAAACATAAATTTACATCATAGAACCTCCCACAGTGACAGTGGACTGGAAATGATCAGACACAATTAAATAATCACATACTCCACAGCTGTTGCACAGCGAAGGAGCTATAGAAGGATTTACTAACGCATACAGAGAATACAAGTGTTTTTTTCCCTCCCAGGACTTTGCATAAACCCGGAGGACCGGAGCCTTGTAAAGAGGAGGTGAGACTTGTACTATTCCATATATGTTACACACATCCACAGTGACTCTGAATGCCGACTAAGTCTTCTATGTATATAACACCTCTACTTGAATAAGTGTTATTTTGAGATGGGACATTTTATTCATTAAATTGTTTGGGTATTCTTTCCCCTCTACTCCCCCCTTTCTTGTTTTGTATATATTTGCGCTTACAGGAAGAGCTAGAGGGGTGAATATCCAACATGCAGGGTAACACTTCAAGGGGCGATCAAGCAGTACAGTAGTGTTTTTCTTTATAACCTATTGAGACAGGAGTTGAACCAGAGACGGAACTGTTGAGGATTTTTTCTACTGATAAAGTTTATTCCTCACTTGGAGATCTTTTTGATGACATGAAAAAATTCAAAGTTAAAGAAATAAAGTTACAGTGGGACATTTGGTCTATTAACAAATATATTGAATTGTGTATTATTCCAAGAGGTTTGCGGGTGAATAAATTCCCCACTTTTGATACAAATGATAATGAATTTATTAAAGCCTGGAATGAGATACTAACAGAATGTTCAATTAGGCTTATGTTACTGCTTTGTGATTATAAATCTAAAATGCTGTCTCTAGTTAGGGATAATATAAGTGTTATACAAACTGAACTAGACTATGGAAGGTTTGACCCAGTCTTAAGAGACACTATAGCAGAGGCTAAGAAACAGATTATCAACATCAAACATACAAAATACATTTGTGATCAAACTGATTATGATACTGATTCAGTCTACATTTGGAATCGCACTAGGCGGTCCAATACACGTTTAATTCCTTTTAATAACAGAGAACAAAATTATTTTAAAATCACAAAGTACTTTGTGATTTTAAAATAATTTTGTTCTCTGTTATTAAAAGGAATTTTTATATTAATTTTGTATTTTTTGGACCTCATTTGGACTATCAACATACTTAGAATATTGATGATATTGTTTATGGAACGTGATATTTTACAAGGAACCTGTGGTTTACCTCAGCCTTTTAGGCACTCCTATAATCATTTGTATCAGCTAAACGTGATTGCTCTGATGATCGAGAGGCTGATACTCAAATGATAGAAATGAGAAGATGCTTAACCCAGAGAGGCTACTCCAAAAAAGTGGTGGCCAAAGCACAGAGAGAAGTCAATAAGATTAGTAGGTCTAAACTACTTGAAGATAAACAACTAGACAGTAAGAGAGCCCACAAGGGTGTAACATTTGTCAAAGAATACAGCACACAATATGATGAGATCTGTAACATTGTTAAACATCATTTTGGTATGTTGATTGCTGATGATAGGCTCATACACTGTGTCAAAGAGGGACTACGATGTTCTTATCGAAGAAATAGAACACTAGGTAATATCCTCTCTTCCATAGTTCTTCCAAAATCCATTTCCCAAGGTAGTGCTTGGCTTACCAGTAAGGGCTCCTATAAATGTGGTAGCTCCTGATGTGGAGCATGTGATTATTTAATTGTGTCTGATCATTTACAGCCCACTGTCACTGGTAGGTTCTATGATGTAAACTTTTGTTTGAATTGTACTTCAACATTTGTAATATATTGTATAACCTGCACATTATGTGGAAAACAATACGTTGGGCTCGCTACCAGGGATATTAGGACGAGGATCAGAGAACATTTATCCATTATTAGAGTGGGTAAGGCGACTACCCCTTTGGTTTATCACTTTTCCCAGACACATAATAAAGACTTGACATGTTTCTCCTGGCAGTCCATTGACATGGTACCTAGACCCAAAAGGGGAGGTGATAGAGAGGTTGCACTATGTAAGAGAGAGATGCTATGGATTTTTAAACTGGAAACTAGAGTCCCTGATGGACTAAATTCCGAATTTGATCTCATTAATTATTGGGAATAATCCATACATCTATCTCTTTTTCCTATTTTTCTTTATACTTCCATATTCCTCTACTTAGTAATTTCATTTGCTCGTCCCATCTGGCTATCATGATGATTCGAATATATGTATGAAGAGTGCAGACCCTTCTCTATATATATATATATATTGTCACGGATACTGGGCTGCAAGGGTTAAATCACCACCCCCCTACAACCTCACCCCTGTTGTTTCTCAGTGGTTTTGGGCTCCTCAGAGCAACCACCATCTCTGGAAGCTGTTTGTTTGCTTTGTTTTGGCTTCCTTTTGTGTTCAGAGAAGAGTTTGTTTATGACCAGGAAAACCCTCCTAGGCTGGCCGGGCTCCTGGAACTCCCGGTCGGCCACCTCGCAACGGACACCCGCCCAACCACTCTCAGGCTGGCCAGGCTCCTGGAACTCCCGGTCGGCCCCAGGACAGCAGAACACCTGGTAACTTTAACCCAGGTCGCTCCATCAACCATGTGCCCCAGAGCTCCGCTCTTTTTGGGATTAGTAGCCCCTGGGGAGTACAAGTGGTGGTGGAATTACCGGAGGGGAGCTCCTTTGGGAACTGGGGGTTTTGGACACCCCTAACCCCATAACTTCAACGGACTGTAACTCCGGTCCCCAGTAAGGAATCATGCTGCTTTTTTGACTGTGAAATCTGGGGACCGGGAGCTTTAAAATGACACCCCGAAACCGCCACCCATATGTATTGGGATTATGTGGGACTGTGGCTCCTATGAATGCTAGTGTGTCTAGTTATTTGGGTTGGTTCCAGCTAAAATCCCTTTCCTGGGCTACATAGCAGCCTGTTCCAGGCAGAGAAAGGATCCTCAGGCAGAGCTATCCAGCCTGGGTAGCTGGAGTCTGCGACCGGGTGGGACCCTGAGTACTGGTGCTGTCGGGTATCAGGGGTGGCTACAGGCTGTGGTCACTTGCCAGCTACATAGCTGCAGTCGGCAGGAAGGAAGCAGGACCCGTTTGGCGGAGCTACCCAGTCGGGGTAGCCGGGGGTATCCGTCACATTGGCTGGCAGCGGTGGGATGCTTCCAACTTCCTGGGACATTCAAACCACCAGCTAGAAGTAATATTGAATGGAGACTCGAGGAAAGACTGCGGGTACCAGGAACAGAACTACCCCCACCAGAGAAATGCTGGGAGAGGACCAGGCGGCCGGTGGTTCGGATGACGACCGGGGCAATGAGCTATCTGTTACAACGCCAAGTTCAGCCGCAAGTACAGTATCTACTACGGGGACATCCACAGCGTGAAGTGCAGTGGCGGTTGGCATTATTTGACACCCGGCCACCAAAGGAGGTCATCACCAAGATCATTTCGGATGTTACCCAGCTCAAGTTAGCAGAAATCCACCAGTCCATAGGAGGGGCTCCATCAGCCCATGGAGTGCCGGCTCTTCAACCGCACAAGCTACCCCATGGGGCCTTTCGAGCCTACAAGGAAGAGGAGGAGGATATTGACTGTTACCTTCAGGTCTTTGAGACCCAATGCGAACTGCAGGGGGTAGCCTATGCCGATAGACTGTCTGTCCTGATCGGTAAATTGTCAGGGCGGGCTTTGGCAGCTTTCCACGCTACCCCTTCTGAGGACCAAAAGGATTATAACAAGGTGAAAGACTGTATCCTTGCCCGATATGGGCTCACACCGGAGGCCCACCGGCAGAAGTTCCGGGCACTAAGGAAGCAGGATGAACAGCCTTTCACAGAATGGACCCACCAATTCACCAGGTCGCTGACGTCCTGGCTAGCCGGCTGCAAGGCCACCACTGGGGCAGAAGTGGCACAGCTTTTTCTACTGGAACATTTTTATAATCATATTCCAGTCGAGATTAAAGAATGGGTCCAGGACCGGCGGCCCACCACAGCAGACCATGCGGCTGTCCTAGCAGATCAGTACACAGATGCCCGCCGCCAATTTCGCTCTAACCCACAATCGACTCCCCGCACAGCTTTGGTAGTAGTCCGACTCCCAGTGGCTACCAATAAGCCTCCGGGCTGTCCAGCATTCGTCCCTCCGGCCGGAGTCAGGGACTCACGGGGATGTTTTTCCTGCGGACACCCCGGCCACCTCAGGCGGGAATGCCCAAGTCGGGTCCGACAACAGCCAGCCACTCAGCCAAGACACTTCCAGCCCACAGCTTGGGTGAAAGCTCCCACCCCAACCTACCCAGCCACTGCCCACTATGCTTATGCACCAGCTGACTATCCTGAATGGGCTGAAGAGGAGGTTGGCACCCTACAAGAAGCCTACCTGGTGTCCACAGACAACCGTCAGCATCACTGCCAGACCGTTTGGGTCAATGGAAAGGCGGCTCAGGGGTTACGGGACACTGGATCCACCATTACCCTGATCCAGCCTCATCTGGCCTCCACTTCTACCGCTACTGGGAGAACTCTTGCTGTTCGAGTGGCTGGAGGTGCCACAATACGAGTCCCTATGGCCTGTGTCCATCTGGCTTGGGGCGCTGGAGCCCGCACTGTGGACGTGGCCATTATGCCAGATCTTCCTGCAGATTTTGTACTAGGAAATTACCTCGGCCTACTTGTTTCCACCTTTTTGGGGGATACTCCCCTGGACACCTGCCCAGTAACCACCCGCAGGCAAGCTCAGTAGCAAGCCAACACACCACAGCTGGGGACCCAGGTAAGACCCCCCACCCCAACTCCTCTCCTTCCCCTATGGCCTACCCTCACGCCCCAACTCCCAACCCCGCTCCCTGCCCTCCTTCCCAACCAACTATCCTGGGCCTCCTCTTCTGAATTTGCCCAAGAGACTCTGAGCGACCCGACCCTTACCCCTTTCCGAGACCGAGTAGGGACTGATCCCCAGGGCCCCGGGGAAGAAGGGTTTCAATGTGAAAACGGCCTGTTGTATCGGGTCTCCCGGTGGAAGAAAGGGCCAGTGCCCAAACGTCAGCTGGTGGTACAGAAAAAATATCGGTCCAACCTGCTGCGAATAGGGCACAATATCCCCTTGGCTGGGCATTTAGGCAACTCCCGAATACACCATCGCCTTACTCAGATCTTTTTCTGGCCCAGAATCACACGAGAAATTAAGGAATATTGTAGGACCTACATAGTGTGTCAAAAGGTAGGGAAGACCGGGGACCATACAAAAGTCCCCCTTAACCCTCTCCCCGTTATTGACGAACCCTTTAGCAGAATCGCTGTGGATATAGTAGGGCCCCTACCTAGACCTAGTCCCTCTGGGAAAAAATACATACTCACAGTAGTAGACTATGCCACTAGGTATCCAGAGGCCATACCTCTGGCGAATATCCAGGTGGAGACCGTGGCCAGTGCGTTGCTCCGGGTATTCACCCGAGTAGGCTTCCCCCGAGAAATGGTCTCTGACCAGGGGACCCAGTTTACAGCGGAAGTCACCCAAAAGTTATGGGAACTGTGTGGGATAAAACCCCTGTACAGTGCCCCCTATCACCCCCAGACCAATGGGCTTTGTGAATGGTTTAACGGGACACTGAAACAATTGCTTCGGATGTTCTCGGCTACTCACAAAGACTGGGAAAAATTCCTGCCGCACCTCCTATTTGCCTACAGAGAGGTGCCCCAGGAATCCACCGGGTTTTCACCTTTTGAACTGCTGTATGGCCAGAAAATAAGGGGGCCCCTAGACTTGTTGCGAGCCCACTGGGAGGGATCAGCAGGGGAGGAAGGACCCTCTGTTGTGGAGTATGTCCTGAAGTTCAGGGATCGGCTGAAGGACCTCACTGCCATGGTGCGGGAGAACCTGCAGAGCGCCCAAAGGAGACAGAAACGGTGGTACGACCGTAATGCTCGTAGCCGAATTCTCACAGTAGGGCAGACGGTTCTTGCCTTGAAACCTGTCAACACAAACAAGTTACAGGCTTCCTGGCAAGGGCCCTACCGGGTGGTGGAACAATTGAATAACACCACTTACCTTGTAGCAAAATGCTCCGATGATCGGGTCCAACTGACCTTTCATGTGAACATGCTCAAGGAGTATGTAGAAAGACCCCAAGAGGGTAGCCACTATCTGTTCCCCGGCTATAGAAGACTCATAAAGCCTTCCCATGCCAGAGCTCCCCGGGCCGGATGAGACCCCTCAAGGAGTAACCAACATAATCTTGGATGAGATGTTAGCAGCTGGACAGAGACAGCAGATCCGGCATTTACTAGAAGACCACCAGGAGATGTTCTCCAATGTCCCTGGATACACCACAGTGGCTGTGCACCGAGTGGAAACCCCGGGACAAGCTCCCCTGAGACAGGCAGCTTACAGAGTACCTGAAGCTGTCAGAGACAGTATGCACCGGGAACTCCGAGGAATGTTGGACCTCGGTGTTGTTGAACCGTCCAACAGTCCCTGGGCCTCCCCTGTGGTGCTGGTCCCCAAGAAAGATGGTACTACCCAGTTCTGTATTGACTACCATAAGCTCAATGACAGAACCACAACCGACGCCTATCCCATGCCCCGCGTCGATGACCTCTTAGATAGAATTGCCAGGGGTCACTTCCTAACTACCCTTGACCTCTGTAAGGGGTATTGGCAGATCCCACTAGACCCTGACTCCGTTCCCAAGTCCGCCTTCATCACCCCTTTCGGCCTCTACCAGTTTAAGGTCATGCCGTTTGGGATGAAGAATGCCCCAGCCACCTTTCAGAGGATGGTGGATCGCCTGCTGGATGGCCTCCAAGACTATGCCTGTGACTACTTGGACGACATCGCCATCTTTAACGACACCTGGGAGGATCATTTGATCCACCTGGGCATCGTTCTAGATCGCCTCAGAACCGCCGGGCTGACCCTGAAACCCGACAAATGCACCATAGGCCGTTCGGAAGTCCAGTACCTGGGCCACCGAGTAGGCTGTGGGCAGCAGCGGCCGGAGCCCGCCAAGGTTGAGGCAGTGGTAAACTGGCCCACTCCTCGAACTAAAACCCAGGTCTTAGCCTTCCTAGGAACCGCCGGCTATTACCGAAGGTTCGTCCCCAATTATAGCACCCTAGCCAAACCCCTGACCGACCTGACTCATAAAAGACTGCCCCAACAGGTACTGTGGTCCTCAGAATGTGAAAACGCCTTTCAGAGCCTCAAGTCTGCCTTGATCTCTGCCCCAGTCCTGGCCGCACCTAACCCCACCAAATGTTTTTGTGTCCACACAGATGCCTCCATGTTTGGATTGGGAGCCGTACTAAGCCAGCTAGACGAAGAAGGGCAAGACCACCCCATAGCCTACATCAGTAGGAAACTGATGCCCAGGGAGGTAGGCTATGCGGCGGTGGAGAAGGAATGCCTGGCACTGGTATGGGCCCTCAAGAAATTACAACTGTACCTCTATGGAAGACCCTTCACTGTCCTTACCGATCACAACCCCCTGGTGTGGCTTAATCGAGTGTCGGGAGATAATGGACATCTACTAAGATGGAGTTTAGCCCTGCAGCCCTTTAACTTTAACGTTCAGTATAGGCCGGGAAAGACCCCCACCCCAACTCCTCTCCTTCCCCTACGGCCTACCCTCACGCCCCAACTCCCAACCCCGCTCCCTGCCCTCCTTCCCAACCAACTATCCTGGGCCTCCTCTTCTGAATTTGCCCAAGAGACTCTGAGCGACCCGACCCTTACCCCTTTCCGAGACCGAGTAGGGACTGATCCCCAGGGCCCCGGGGAAGAAGGGTTCCAATGTGAAAACGGCCTGTTGTATCGGGTCTCCCGGTGGAAGAAAGGGCCAGTGCCCAAACGTCAGCTGGTGGTACCGAAAAAATATCGGTCCAACCTGCTGCGAATAGGGCACGATATCCCCTTGGCTGGGCATTTAGGCAACTCCCGAACACACCATCGCCTTACTCAGATCTTTTTCTGGCCCAGAATCACACGAGAAATTAAGGAATATTGTAGGACCTATATAGTGTGTCAAAAGGTAGGGAAGACCGGGGACCATACGAAAGTTCCCCTTAACCCTCTCCCCGTTATTGACGAACCCTTTAGCAGAATCGCTGTGGATATAGTAGGGCCCCTACCTAGACCTAGTCCCTCCGGGAAAAAATACATACTCACAGTAGTAGACTATGCCACTAGGTATCCAGAGGCCATACCTCTGGCGAATATCCAGGTGGAGACCGTGGCCAGTGCGTTGCTCCGGGTATTCACCCGAGTAGGCTTCCCCCGAGAAATGGTCTCTGACCAGGGGACCCAGTTTACAGCGGAGGTCACCCAAAAGTTATGGGAACTGTGTTGGATAAAACCCCTGTACAGTGCCCCCTATCACCCCCAGACCAATGGGCTTTGTGAATGGTTTAACGGGACACTGAAACAATTGCTTCGGATGTTCTCGGCTACTCACAAAGACTGGGAAAAATTCCTGCCGCACCTCCTATTTGCCTACAGAGAGGTGCCCCAGGAATCCACCGGGTTTTCACCCTTTGAACTGCTGTATGGCCAGAAAATAAGGGGGCCCCTAGACTTGTTGCGAGCCCACTGGGAGGGATCAGCAGGGGAGGAAGGACCCTCTGTTGTGGAGTATGTCCTGAAGTTCAGGGATCGGCTGAAGGACCTCACTGCCATGGTGCGGGAGAACCTGCAGAGCGCCCAAAGGAGACAGAAACGGTAGTACGACCGTAATGCTCGTAGCCGAATTCTCACAGTAGGGCAGACGGTTCTTGCCTTGAAACCTGTCAACACAAACAAGTTACAGGCTTCCTGGCAAGGGCCCTACCGGGTGGTGGAACAATTGAATAACACCACTTACCTTGTAGCAAAATGCTCCGATGATCGGGTCCAACTGACCTTTCATGTGAACATGCTCAAGGAGTATGTAGAAAGACCCCAAGAGGTAGCCACTATCTGTTCCCCGGCTATAGAAGACTCATAAAGCCTTCCCATGCCAGAGCTCCCCGGGCCGGATGAGACCCCTCAAGGAGTAACCAACATAATCTTGGATGAGATGTTAGCAGCTGGACAGAGACAGCAGATCCGGCATTTACTAGAAGACCACCAGGAGATGTTCTCCAATGTCCCTGGATACACCACAGTGGCTGTGCACCGAGTGGAAACCCCGGGACAAGCTCCCCTGAGACAGGCAGCTTACAGAGTACCTGAAGCTGTCAGAGACAGTATGCACCGGGAACTCCGAGGAATGTTGGACCTCGGTGTTGTTGAACCGTCCAACAGTCCCTGGGCCTCCCCTGTGGTGCTGGTCCCCAAGAAAGATGGTACTACCCAGTTCTGTATTGACTACCATAAGCTCAATGACAGAACCACAACCGACGCCTATCCCATGCCCCGCGTCGATGACCTCTTAGATAGAATTGCCAGGGGTCACTTCCTAACTACCCTTGACCTCTGTAAGGGGTATTGGCAGATCCCACTAGACCCTGACTCCGTTCCCAAGTCCGCCTTCATCACCCATTTCGGCCTCTACCAGTTTAAGGTCATGCCGTTTGGGATGAAGAATGCCCCAGCCACCTTTCAGAGGATGGTGGATCGCCTGCTGGATGGCCTCCAAGACTATGCCTGTGACTACTTGGACGACATCGCCATCTTTAACGACACCTGGGAGGATCATTTGATCCACCTGGGCATCGTTCTAGATCGCCTCAGAACCGCCGGGCTGACCCTGAAACCCGACAAATGCACCATAGGCCGTTCGGAAGTCCAGTACCTGGGCCACCGAGTAGGCTGTGGGCAGCAGCGGCCGGAGCCCGCCAAGGTTGAGGCAGTGGTAAACTGGCCCACTCCTCGAACTAAAACCCAGGTCTTAGCCTTCCTAGGAACCGCCGGCTATTACCGAAGGTTCGTCCCCAATTATAGCACCCTAGCCAAACCCCTGACCGACCTGACTCATAAAAGACTGCCCCAACAGGTACTGTGGTCCTCAGAATGTGAAAACGCCTTTCAGAGCCTCAAGTCTGCCTTGATCTCTGCCCCAGTCCTGGCCGCACCTAACCCCACCAAATGTTTTTGTGTCCACACAGATGCCTCCATGTTTGGATTGGGAGCAGTACTAAGCCAGCTAGACGAAGAAGGGCAAGACCACCCCATAGCCTACATCAGTAGGAAACTGATGCCCAGGGAGGTAGGCTATGCGGCGGTGGAGAAGGAATGCCTGGCACTGGTATGGGCCCTCAAGAAATTACAACTGTACCTCTATGGAAGACCCTTCACTGTCCTTACCGATCACAACCCCCTGGTGTGGCTTAATCGAGTGTCAGGAGATAATGGACATCTACTAAGATGGAGTTTAGCCCTGCAGCCCTTTAACTTTAACGTTCAGTATAGGCCGGGAAAGAGCAATGGGAATGCCGATGGACTTTCCCGGCAGACTGAAATAGAATGCTCCTCGGATATCCCCCAGTAGACCCGTGGGGATCTAGCTGGGTCTGCCGAACTGGAAGGGGGGATTTGTCACGGATACTGGGCTGCAAGGGTTAAATCACCACCCCCCTACAACCTCACCCCTGTTGTTTCTCAGTGGTTTTGGGCTCCTCAGAGCAACCACCATCTCTGGAAGCTGTTTGTTTGCTTTGTTTTGGCTTCCTTTTGTGTTCAGAGAAGAGTTGGTTTATGACCAGGAAAACCCTCCTAGGCTGGCCGGGCTCCTGGAACTCCCGGTCGGCCACCTCACAACGGACACCCGCCCAACCCCTCTCAGGCTGGCCAGGCTCCTGGAACTCCCGGTTGGCCCCAGGACAGCAGAACACCCGGTAACTTTAACCCAGGTCGCTCCATCAACCATGTGCCCCAGAGCTCCGCTCTTTTTGGGATTAGTAGCCCCTGGGGAGTACAAGGGGTGGTGGAATTACCGGAGGGGAGCTCCTTTGGGAACTGGGGGGTTTGGACATCCCTAACCCCATAACTTCAATGGACTGTAACTCCGGTCACCAGTAACGAATCATGCTGTGAAATCTGGGGACCGAGAGCTTTAAAATGACACCCTGGAAGTACTGCCGCTCCACCGGGATCACCCCGAAACCGCCACCCATATGTATTGGGATTATGTGGGACTGTGGCTCCTATGGAGGTGCCGGGCTGTCTGGAGGGGCGGGAATGGCAGGAAAATAGTGGGATTGTCCAGGGTCTTATCAAGATGAGCTGACTGTATAAAAGGAGTGTGTATGTTTTCAATATAATGAGTTCCTGTCTAACCTGAATGCTAGTGTGTCTAGTTATTTGGGTTGGTTCCAGCTAAAATCACTTTCCTGGGCTACATAGCAGCCTGTTCCAGGCAGAGAAAGGATCCTCAGGCAGAGCTATCCAGCCTGGGTAGTTGGAGTCTGCGACAGGGTGGGACCCTGAGTACTGGTGCTGTCGGGTATCAGGGGTGGCTACAGGCTGTGGTCACTTGCCAGCTACATACCTGCAGTCGGCAGGAAGGAAGCAGGACCCGTTTGGCGGAGCTACCCAGTCAGGGTAGCCGGGGGTATCCGTCACATATATATATATATATATATATGTATATGTATATATATATATTTATGTATATGTATGTGTATATATACATACGTGTATAATAAATAATATAATTATTGGGATAAGGTCTATACATATACTTTTTCACTTTAAAGAATAGGGTTGATTAGATGGTATATCCATGAGAATATATATACACGTATATTTTACCTGCAGGTATCCTCATACCTATCCCTATTCATTTATTTACAGGGAGTGCAGAATTATTAGGCAAATGAGTATTTTGACCACATCATCCTCTTTATGCATGTTGTCTTACTCCAAGCTGTATAGGCTCGAAAGCCTACTACCAATTAAGCATATTAGGTGATGTGCATCTCTGTAATGAGAAGGGGTGTGGTCTAATGACATCAACACCCTATATCAGGTGTGCATAATTATTAGGCAACTTCCTTTCCTTTGGCAAAATGGGTCAAAAGAAGGACTTGACAGGCTCAGAAAAGTCAAAAATAGTGAGATATCTTGCAGAGGGATGCAGCACTCTTAAAATTGCAAAGCTTCTGAAGCGTGATCATCGAACAATCAAGCGTTTCATTCAAAATAGTCAACAGGGTCGCAAGAAGCGTGTGGAAAAACCAAGGCGCAAAATAACTGCCCATGAACTGAGAAAAGTCAAGCGTGCAGCTGCCAAGATGCCACTTGCCACCAGTTTGGCCATATTTCAGAGCTGCAACATCACTGGAGTGTCCAAAAGCACAAGGTGTGCAGTACTCAGAGACATGGCCAAGGTAAGAAAGGCTGAAAGACGACCACCACTGAACAAGACACACAAGCTGAAACGTCAAGACTGGGCCAAGAAATATCTCAAGACTGATTTTTCTAAGGTTTTATGGACTGATGAAATGAGAGTGAGTCTTGATGGGCCAGATGGATGGGCCCGTGGCTGGATTGGTAAAGGGCAGAGAGCTCCAGTACGACTCAGACGCCAGCAAGGTGGAGGTGGAGTACTGGTTTGGGCTGGTATCATCAAAGATGAGCTTGTGGGGCCTTTTCGGGTTGAGGATGGAGTCAAGCTCAACTCCCAGTCCTACTGCCAGTTTCTGGAAGACACCTTCTTCAAGCAGTGGTACAGGAAGAAGTCTGCATCCTTCAAGAAAAACATGATTTTCATGCAGGACAATGCTCCATCACACGCATCCAAGTACTCCACAGTGTGGCTGGCAAGAAAGGGTATAAAAGAAGAAAATCTAATGACATGGCCTCCTTGTTCACCTGATCTGAACCCCATTGAGAACCTGTGGTCCATCATCAAATGTGAGATTTACAAGGAGGGAAAACAGTACACCCTCTCTGAACAGTGTCTGGGAGGCTGTGGTTGCTGCTGCACGCAATGTTGATGGTGAACAGATCAAAACACTGACAGAATCCATGGATGGCAGGCTTTTGAGTGTCCTTGCAAAGAAAGGTGGCTATATTGGTCACTGATTTGTTTTTGTTTAGTTTTTGAATGTCAGAAATGTATATTTGTGAATGTTGAGATGTTATATTGGTTTCACTGGTAAAAATAAATAATTGAAATGGGTATATATTTGTTTTTTGTTAAGTTGCCTAATAATTATGCACAGTAATAGTCACCTGCACACACAGATATCCCCCTAAAATAGCTATAACTAAAAACAAACTAAAAACTACTTCCAAAACTATTCAGCTTTGATATTAATGAGTTTTTTGGGTTCATTGAGAACATGGTTGTTGTTCAATAATAAAATTAATCCTCAAAAATACAACTTGCCTAATAATTCTGCACTCCCTGTATTTATCCTCAAGCTTCCCGTTGTGATATTCAAAGGTAAAATAGGGAGGTTTGATTTTCTTAGGCCTAGATTTGGAGTTTGGCGGTAGCCGTGAAAACCAGCGTTAGAGGCTCCTAACGCTGGTTTTAGGCTACCGCCGGTATTTGAAGTCAGTCAAAAAAGGGTCTAACGCTCACTTTTCAGCCGCGACTTTTCCATACCGCAGATCCCCTTACGTCAATTGCGTATCCTATCTTTTCAATGGGATCTTTCTAACTCCGGTATTTAGAGTCCTGTCTGAAGTGAGCGTTAGAAATCTAACGACAAAACTCCAGCCGCAGAAAAAAGCCAGGAGTTAAGAGCTTTCTGGGCTAACGCCGGTTTATAAAGCTCTTAACTACTGTGCTCTAAAGTACACTAACACCCATAAACTACCTATGTACCCCTAAACCGAGGCCCCCCCCACATCGCCGACACTCGATTAAATTTTTTTAACCCCTAATCTGCCGACCGCCACCTACGTTATCCTTATGTACCCCTAATCTGCTGCCCCTAACACCGCCGACCCCTATATTATATTTATTAACCCCTAATCTGCCCTCCCTAACATTGCCGACACCTAACTTCAATTATTAACCCCTAATCTGCCGACCGAATCTCGCCGCTATTCTAATAAATGTATTAACCCCTAAAGCTAAGTCTAACCCTAACACTAACACCCCCCTAAGTTAAATATAATTTAAATCTAACGAAATTAATTAACTCTTATTTAATAAATTATTCCTATTTAAAGCTAAATACTTACCTGTAAAATAAACCCTAATATAGCTACAATATAAATTATAATTATATTATAGCTATTTAAGGATTTATATTTATTTTACAGGTAACTTTGTATTTATTTTAACCAGGTACAATAGCTATTAAATAGTTAAGAACTATTTAATAGCTACCTAGTTAAAATAATTACAAAATTACCTGTAAAATAAATCCTAACCTAAGTTACAAATAAACCTAACACTACACTATCAATAAATTAATTAAATAAAATACCTACAATTACCTACAATTAAACCTAACACTACACTATCAATAAATTAATTAAATACAATATCTACAAATAAATACAATTAAATAAACTAACTAAAGTACAAAAAATAAAAAAGAACTAAGTTACAAAAAATAAAAAAATATTTACAAACATAAGAAAAATATTACAACAATTTTAAACTAATTACACCTACTCTAAGCCCCCTAATAAAATAACAAAGCCCCCCAAAATAAAAAATGCCCTACCCTATTCTAAATTACAAAAGTTCAAAGCTCTTTTACCTTACCAGCCCTGAACAGGGCCCTTTGCGGGGCATGCCCCTAGAAATTCAGCTCTTTTTCCTGTAAAAAAAAACACATACAATACCCCCCCCCCCAACATTACAACCCACCACCCACATACCCCTAATCTAACCCAAACCCCCCTTAAATAAACCTAACACTAAGCCCCTGAAGATCTTCCTACCTTGTCTTCATCATGCCAGGTATGACCAATCCGTCCTGGCTCCGATATCTTCATCTAAGCCCAAGCGGGGGCTAGACATCCATCATCCGACGGCTGGAGAAGTCCAGAAGAGGCTCCAAAGTCTTCATCCTATCCGGGAAGAAGAGTAGATCCGGACCGGCAACCATCTTCTTTCAAGCGGCATCTTCTATTTTCATCCGATGAGGACCGGCTCCATCTTGAAGACCTCCACCGCGGACCCATCTTCTTCCGACGACGACTTCCCGACGAATGACGGTTCCTTTAAGGGACGTCATCCAAGATGGCGTCCCTCGAATTCCGATTGGCTGATAGGATTCTATCAGCCAATCAGAATTAAGGTAGGAAAATTCTGATTGGCTGATGGAATCAGCCAATCAGAATTCGAGGGACGCCATCTTGGATGACGTCCCTTAAAGGAACCGTCATTCGTCGGGAAGTCATCGTCGGAAGAAGATGGGTGTAAATTTTTTTTGATGTTTGTAAATATTTTTTTATTTTTTGTAACTTAGTTCTTTTTTATTTTTTGTACTTTAGTTAGTTTATTTAATTGTATTTATTTGTAGATATTGTATTTAATTAATTTATTGATAGTGTAGTGTTAGGTTTAATTGTAGGTAATTGTAGGTATTTTATTTAATTAATTTATTGATAGTGTAGTGTTAGGTTTAATTGTAACTTAGGTTAGGATTTATTTTACAGGTAATTTTGTAATTATTTTAACTAGGTAGCTATTAAATAGTTCTTAACTATTTAATAGCTATTGTACCTGGTTAAAATAAATACAAAGTTACCTGTAAAATAAATATAAATCCTAAAATAGCTATAATATAATTATAATTTATATTGTAGGGTTTATTTTACAGGTAAGTATTTAGCTTTAAATAGGAATAATTTATTTAATAAGAGTTAATTAATTTCGTTAGATTTAAATTATATTTAACTTAGGGGGGTGTTAGTGTTAGGGTTAGACTTAGCTTTAGGGGTTAATACATTTATTAGAATAGCGGCGAGATTCGGTCGGCAGATTTAATGTTTGAAGTTAGGTGTCGGCGATGTTAGGGAGGGCAGATTAGGGGTTAATACTATTTATTATAGGGTTAGTGAGGTGGATTAGGGGTTAATAACTTTATTATAATAGCGGTGCGGTCCGCTCGGCAGATTAGGGGTTAATAAGTGTAGGCAGGTGGAGGCGACGTTGTGGGGGGCAGATTAGGGGTTAATAAATATAATATAGGGGTCGGCGATGTTAGGGCAGCAGATTAGGGGTACATAGGGATAATGTAAGTAGCGGCGGTTTACGGAGCGGCAGATTAGGGGTTAATAATAATATGCAGGGGTCAGCGATAGCGGGGGCGGCAGATTAGGGGTTAATAAGTGTAAGGTTAGGGGTGTTTAGACTCGGGGTACATGTTAGAGTGTTAGGTGCAGATGTTGGAAGTGTTTCCCCATAGCAAACAATGGGGCTGCGTTAGGAGCTGAACGCAGCTTTTTTGCAGGTGTTAGGTTTTTTTTCAGCTCAAACAGCCCCATTGTTTCCTATGGGGGAATCGTGCACGAGCACGTTTTTGAGGCTGGCCGCGTCCGTAAGCAACTCTGGTATCGAGAGTTGCAGTGGTGTTAAATATGCTCTACGCTCCTTTTTTGGAGCCTAACGCAGCCATTCTGTGGACTCTCAATACCAGAGTTATTTTAAAGGTGCGGCCAGAAAAAAGCCAGCGTTAGCTACGCGGGTCGTTACCGACAAAACTCTAAATCTAGCCGTTAATGTCTAATACATAGATGCAATATAGAGATGTTTAGTGAGCATCTATTTAAGATCTGATGTATGATGTATGATGTGAATAGTATCTCCAATCATCTGTTTGTCTATGTATTACATTGCTCCGTGGTAATTAGGTTTGTCTTCTGTATGTGTAGGGTTAAATTGTACTCTGGGCTTGTTGGTGTTTTTAACAATGTGCTTTTTAACCAATGATGTTGCTGCAATTATGTATATAATGTACACCTGTGGCTGGCTCTTGTATGCTATGATTACGGCTTTGCCGAAACACGTAAGCTGTACCAGCCAGAGGTACCCTATCTCTAGTTTATACTGATTCTGCATGTCCCTACTTTACACTGACCAATAAAGATTAAGTTTTATTTAACTAACAATCTCATCATCTCTTTTGTGTGGAATTGCTATTGCCTGTGAGAGTGTTAGTTCCCTGCTACGTCCCTGATATTATCTCCAGGAGGACTTTGTATTTGCATTTCTCTGCAGAGACACTGTTGAATAGCGGTGTGGTATTGCTAGTCCTTCCCTGAACCAGCTGTGCCTATTTATTGGAGGAACCGTGTGTGACGTCGGATACGTCATCCGCTGCATCAACCGGTTGGAGGAAGTCAGAGTGTAACGACGGATACGCTACCTGGTTTGGCGTGGTTACCCGCTTACCCTGTAAACTGATCCGGTGAGTCTCAGCAGCTGCATACGGGCTGTTGCACATCGAAGGAGCTATAGAAGGATTTACTAACGCATACAGTGGATACATGTGTTTTTTTTCCCTCCCAGGACTTTGCATAAACCCGGAGGACCGGAGCCTTGTAAAGAGGATGTGAGACCTGTACTATTCAATATATGTTACACACATCAACAGTGACTCTGAATGTATATAACACCTCTACTTGAATAAGTGTTATTTTGAGATGGGACATTTTATTCATTAAATTGTTTGGGTATTTTTTCCCCTCTACTCCCCCCTTTGTTGTTTGGTGTAAATACATATATACACATATAAATAAATATGTAAACACACATATACATGGACTTTTTTTGTGTGCTATATTATCGTACATAAAGCCTGCGCACCCCTTCATTTTTTCCCAGTTTGTTTGACTGTGAGCCTGCATTGTGTGGCTGTTTAAGGATCCAGGTTTTGGAAGGGACCTTGATGTGGTACCTGTGCTTGTCCCATTTGGCCAGATGCGGTAACTAACTCTTCCACTGTTACTTTTTATCTTAGTTGTGAGCTTGTGAGTGCTGGACCTATTCTGTGTGCAATATTATTGTATATATTTTTTTGTAATTTACCCATTTGGGACATGCACCCAGACTTGTCTGGGGTTAACTGCTTGTGGCTCTATGGACGGTGCAGCTTCCTGAGAGTGCTGTTTTTGCACCCAGGGCTGTGCATGTTGCAGGGTCATAGGGATGTGTACCCCGGTCCGGCCTGAGAGTGCTGTCCCATTTCGTGTTTTGTATATGTCTGGGGAGATTACATAAGCCCGAGCGCACCCTTCCATTTTTTCCTAGTTTGTTTGACTGTGAGCCTGCATTGTGTGGCTGTTTAGGGACCCAGGTTTTGGAAGAGACCTTGACGTGGTACCTGGGCTTGTCCCATTTGGCCAGATGCGGTTATTAACTCTTCCATTGATACTTTTTATCTTAGTTGTGAGCTTGTAAGTGAGTGCTGGACTTTTTGTGTGCTATATTATCGTATATATTTTTTGTAATTTACCCATTTGGGACATGCACCCAGACCTGTCTGGGGTTAACTGCCTTTGGCTCTGTAGATGGTGCAGCTTCCTGAGAGTGCTGTTTTTGCACCCAGGTCTGTGCATGTTGCAGGGTCATGGGATGTGTACCCAGTCCGGCCTGAGAGTGCTGTCCCCATTTCGTGTTTTTGTATATGTCTGGGGAGATTACATAAGCCCCGCGCACCCTTCATTTTTTCCCAGTTTGTTTGACTGTGAGCCTGCATTGTGTGGCTGTTTAGGGACCCAGGTTTTGGAAGAGACCTTGACGTGGTACCTGGGCTTGTCCCATTTGGCCAGATGCGGTAACTAACTCTTCCATTGTTACTTTTTATCTTAGTTGTGAGCTTGTAAGTGAGTGCTGGACTTTTTCTGTGTGCTATATTATCGTATATATATTTTTTGTAATTTACCCATTTGGGACATGCACCCAGACCTGTCTGGGGTTAACTGTCTGTGGCTCTGTGGACGGTGCAGCTTCCTTAGAGTGCTGTTTTTGCACCCAGGGCTGTGCATGTTGCAGGGTCATTGGATGTGTACCCGGTCCGGCCTGAGAGTGCTGTCCCATTTTGTGCTTTGTGTATATATATATATATATATATATATATATACACACACATATACATATACACCTTTAGACATGTGCAATTATGTATCTCAATGTTAAAGCCCTTTGTCTGCCTTTTTTTTTAAACACCTGAGACTTCATTTCTTTGATTCCTTATAACTTTTTTTGCAATATTTTTTGAATAATTTTTATTAGATGGTGTCATGAGTGTAACTGTACTTTGTAACATATTTTTTATGTATTTTGTAAGACTTTTTTA
Organism: Bombina bombina; assembly: GCF_027579735.1. NCBI lineage: Eukaryota > Metazoa > Chordata > Amphibia > Anura > Bombinatoridae > Bombina > Bombina bombina. The sequence goes on from NC_069500.1 coordinate 243,529,052, forward strand.
TTACACAAAACAGTTAAGTAGAGCTCTGAGGATGTGCTCTGAGGTCTGATTTCCCTGCAAGTTCAACCTATTTAATGGGTTATGGTTTCAAAGAACAAAGCCAGCTATTTAATAAACAAAATAAACATAAATAATCAATTTGTCATACATTTTATACTCTGCTTTTTGTGTAACAAGTCAATAGAAACTAATAAAGGGGAAAACAATTTCACAGTACTATGTCCCTTTAATTTTATATTATGCACCCATAGAGAAAAAGTTAGCCAAATTGGGTCTGTTCACTCTAGAAAAAAGGTACTTGAGAAGTGATATGATATTATAATTACTTTATACAAATCTATTTACAGCCCATATACAGAACTGGTGGCAGCTCTGTTTATTCCAAGGAAATAGTTTGTTACAAGAGGTAATACTTTAAGGCTAGACAAAAGGAGATTTAACCTTGAGCAATATAAGCAATATTTCAATGCAATCAAATCGTATAACTCATTGCCCAAGGAAGCAGTGAATGCCAATACCTTATACATTTAAAAACAGATTATTTAACATAATTGCTTGTGTTAAATAAGTCGGGTTCCAGTTGTATTAATGTTCAATTGGCAGCTTCTTTGCTATAAATCAGGTAAAATCTGTGGAGGTTGAACTAGATTGACTGTCTTCTTTCAATCTCAACTATTATGTTACATTCGCTTAAACACACATGCACCCATAAATATTCTATATTATAAATATAAATATATTTACAGAATACAATATGGAAAAAAATATATAGATGTACTCCCCTTTTTGAAAGGACCACTGCCGTCTTACAGTCTCTCCCTGGACCGCTGTATAGTAGAATTCGATAGAGACAGGCACTGGTCTGTAAGGGGGATCTTCAATTTGATGGACTATCTCCAGGTAGCACCATGAACTTCCCACAGGATAGAACTTCTCGGCAAAACTAAGGGAAAACTCACAAATATGTAGTATGCCAAACCTGGAGTAGACACCAAATGGAAAACATAAATAAAAAAAGAGTACCCAGTAACCTGGGAACGAACAATAGCATAATAGCTTGTTTTATGGCTAGTTACCACCCAAGAAGCATCCTCTTTTTGCTCAAGATGTGCCTTTCACAGAGAAGAACTTTCCTGAAGCATATCAGTCTGATCCTGACTTAACAGTACAGTCCAGCCCAGAAATACCAGGCAATCCCTCTCTGAACGAGCGAAACAGCAAAACCCCAGATGTACGTTTCGGCCTAGTGTGGGCCTCGTCAGTGAGGTGCAGCCATATCCCTCTAGGCACACTGAGCAACGGGTCCACATCTGGATTCCTGCATCACACTTAGGGAGACTTCCTTAAGTGTCATAATTTGCATAAATAAAAAGAGAGAAGCGCTCAACCTGGGAATGAACAATAGCATAATAGCTTGTTCTATGGCTAGTTACCACCCAAGAAGCTACCTCTTTTTGCTCAACAGGTTAAGCGCTTCTCTCTTTTTATTTATTCAAATTATGACTCTTAGGGAAGTCTCCCTAAGTGTGATGCGGCAATCCAGACATGGACCCGTTGCTCAGTGTGCCTAGAGGGATATGGCTGCACCTCACTGACAAGGCCCACACTAGGCCAAAACGTACGTCTGGGGTTTTGCCGTTTCTCTCGTTCAGAGAGGGATTGCCTGGTATTTCGGGGCTGGACAGTACTGGTGAGTCAGGATTAGACTGATATGCTACAAGAAAAGTTCTTCTCTGTGAAAGGCACATATTGAACAAAAATAGGCTGCTTCTAGGGTGGTAACTAGCCATAGAACAAGCTATTATGCTATTGCTCGTTCCCAGGTTGAGCGCTTCTCTCTTTTTATTAATGCAAATTATGACACTTAGGGAAGTCTCCCTAAGTGTGATGCGGGAATCCAGACGGGGACCCGTTGCTCAGTGTGCCTAGAGGGATATGGCTGCAGCTCACTGACGAGGCCCACACTAGGCCAAAACGTACGTCTGGGGTTTTGCCGTTTCTCTCGTTCAGAGAGCGATTGCCTTGTATTTCAGTGCTGGACAGTACTGTTGAGTGAGGATCAGACTGATATGCTACAGGAAAGTTCTTCTCTGTGAAAGGCACATATTGAGCAAAAAGAGGCTGCTTCTAGGGTGGTAACTAGCCATAGAACAAGCTATTATGCTATTGTTCGTTCCCAGGTTGAGCGCTTCTCTTTTTATTTAACCAAATGGAAAACACTCAACAGGAATAAGTTTCAAGGATCAGCAGATTTATTTGGAAAACTTGGATCGAAATTACAGCTCCATTGTGAAAATGTATAATAGTACAGTTTTTTATTGTCCAGTGTCTTTCAATGATGTAACATTGCCTTCTTCAAGAGCATAACAATCAAAAAATATCTCAGAAGAAAGTTTATTAACTGATATGTAGTTTCCTTTAAACCCATAAAGACCAAGGCCTGCTACGGCTGCTTTTTATGGCGAGGTGAAAATGGAGTAAGTTTTCTCCATTTTTGCCACGTAAGGGCTTGCGCTGGATATTGGATACCAAATTGCAGGGGGTTTATATGTTAGCCTATGGGAGTAAAATTTGCGGACGACGAGTGAAATATACGGGCGTAACTTGTATGCTACGCTGCATATGTGATACCAAACCCGCGCAAAATCTGGCATCGCCGGCTTTTGCGGGCGACGCTGCATATCGGATCAGGCCCTTAGTTTCAAGCTTAGTATGTGAATGTGTCAGAGAACACCACTTGACACAGTGTATAATCATCTCTTACAGCACAGTCAGCAAACAATCACCTAAATTATGAGTTTGGCGTTAACAGGGGTGCGGTGCTAATGAGCAGTTTATTCTCTCTGCTCACCTACAGGCAGCGTTGGTATTACGGGTTTTTACAAACCCGGCGTTAGCCGCAGAAAAGTGAGCAGAGAGCAAAATTTAGCTCCACATCTCACCTCAATACCAGCGCTGCTTACGGTAGCGGTGAGCTTGCTAAACGTGCTCATGCACGATTTTCCCATAGGAATCAATGGGGGAGAGCCGGCTGAAAAAAAACCTAACACCTGCAAAAAAGCAGCGTAAAGCTCCTAACGCAGCCCCATTGATTCCTATGGGGAAAATACATTTCTGTCTACACCTAACACTCTAACATGAACCCCAAGTCTAAACACCCCTAATATTACACTTATTAACCCCTAATCTGCCGCCCCCGACATCGCCGACACCTGCATTATATTATTAACCCCTAATCTGCTGCTCCGGACACTGCCGCCACCTACATTATACTTATGAACCCCTAATCTGATGCCCCCAACATCGCCGAACCCTACATTATATTTATTAACCCCTAATCTGCCGCCCCCAATGTCGCTGCAACCTAACTACATTTATTAACCCCTAATCTGCCGTCCCCAACGTCGCCAGCACTATATTAAATGTATTAACCCCTAAACCTAAGTCAATCCTAAACCTAACACCCCCTAACTGAAATATAATTTTAATAAACCTAAATGAAATTACTATCATTAACTAAATTATTCCTATTTAAACCTGTAAAATAAACCCTAAGATAGCTACAATATAACTAATAGTTACATTGTAGGTAGCTTAGGGTTTATTTTTATTTTACAGGCAACTTTGTATTTATTTTAACTAGGTACAATAGTTATTAAATAGTTATTAACTATTTAATAACTACCTAATTAAAATAAAGACAAATTTACCTGTAAAATAAAACCTAACCTATGTTACAATTAAACCTTAAACAATTAAACACTACACTATAATTAAATTAATTACCTAAACTAAATAAATACAATTTAAAAAAATTATCTAAAGTACGGAAAAAAAACACTAAATTACAGAAAATAATAAAATAATTACAAGAATTTTAAACTAATTACACCTACTCTAATCCCCTTAACAAAATAAAAAAGCCCCCCAAAATAAAAAAAAAAGCCCTACCCTACACTAAATTACAAATAGCCCTTAAAAGGGCCTTTTGCGGGGCATTGCCCAAAAGTAATCAGCTCTTTTACCTTTAAAAAAAATTACAAATACCCCCCCAACATTAAAACCCACCACCCACACAACCAACCCTACTCTAAAACGCACCCAATCCCCCCTTAAAAAAACCTAACACTAACCCCTTGAAGATCACCCTACCTTGAGAAGTCTTCACCCAACCGGGCCGAAGTCCTCCACGAAGCCGGCGGAAGGGGTCCTCCAGACGGGCAGAAGTGGTCCTCCAGACAGGCAGAAGTCTTCATCCAGACGGCATCTTCTATCTTCATCCATCCTGCCTGGAGCGGCTCCATCTTCAAGACATCCGATGCGGAGAATCCTCTTCAAACAACGTCCAACTGAAGAATGAAGGTTCCTTTAAATGACGTCATCCAAGATGGCGTCCCTTCAATTCCAATTGGCTGATAGAATTCTATCAGCCAATCGGTATTAAGGTAGAAAAAATCTTATTGGCTGATGCAATCAGCCAATAGGATTGAGCTCGCATTCTATTGGCTGATCCAATCAGCCAATAGAATGCCAGCTCAATCCTATTGGCTGATTGGATCAGCCAATAGGATTGAACTTCAATCCTATTGGCTGATTGTATTATTATTATTATTATTATTATTATCGGTTATTTGTAGAGCGCCAACAGATTCTGCAGCGCTATAAACAAAGGGGGAGTACAACAAAACAATTATAGGGATCAAATGGGTAGAGGGCCCTGCCAAGAGTTGCACTGTTGTATTCAGCTCTTAAGAAGGTGATCTACAAACAGCTGGACTCTTAGGCTTACATGCTAAGGGGATTCAGGGGATAGCAATGGAGGAGAGGAACTGGTATTAGGAAAGGTTAGTGTAGGTTGCATGCATCCCTGAACTGTAGAGTCTTTAGGGAGCACTTGAAGCTTTTAAAACTAGAAGAGAGTCTTGTGGAGCAAGGCAGAGAGTTCCACAAGATGGGAGCCAGTCTGGAGAAGTCCTGTAAATGGGAGTGTGATGAGGTGACAAGAGAGGTGGAGAGAAGGAGGTTATGAGCAGAGCGAAAGTGATGGGAGGGAGAGTATCTGGAGACAAGGTCTGAGATATAGGGGGTAGCAGTGCAGTTTAGAGCTTTGTATGTCAGAATGAGAATTTTGTGTTTGATCCTAGAGGCAAGAGGAAGCCAGTGAAGGGATTGGCAGAGAGCTTCAGCAGATGAAGAGCAACGTGTAAGGAAGATGAGTCTGGCAGAGGAATTCATTATGGGTTGTAAAGGAGCTAGGTGGCAGGTGGGGAGACCAGAGAGGACAGGGTTGCAGTAATCAAGGCGGGAAAGAATGAGAGAGTGGATTAAAATCTTAGTTGAGTCTTGTGTAAGGAAGTGTGTAATTTTAGAGATGTTTTTAAGGTGGAAGCGGCAGGCTTTAGCCAAGGACTGAATGTGAGGAGTGAAAGAAAGATCTGAGTCAAATGTGACCCGAGACATAGGGCGTGCGGGGTAGGGGTAATTATGGAGTTGTCAACAGTTATAGAGAGATTGGGGGTGGAGAGTTTTGAGGAAGGGGGGAAAATAAGGAGCTCAGTTTTAGAGAGATTTAGCTTGAGGTAGTGAGAGGACATCCAGTTAGAGATGTGAGAAAGACAGTTAGTGACACAGGTTAGCAAGGAAGGAGATAGGTCTGGTGCAGAAAAATAGATTTGGGTGTTGTCAGCATACAAATGATATTGTAAACCGTGGGACTTTATTAGGGAACCTAGTGATGACATGTAGATTGGTAACCTTGGTTACCTTGGTAATCTTGGTGACCTTAACAATTGCTGTCTCTGTGGAGTGATGAGGATGAAATCTAGATTGCAGTGGGTCAAGGAGGGAATTTATTGTAAGGAAATGGGATAGGCGTGCATAAACTAGTTTTTCGAGAAGCTTTGATGCAAGAGGGAGGAAGGAAATAGGGCGGTAGTTGGATGGGGAGGTAGGATCAAGGGAAGGTTTTTTGAGGATAGGTGTGACCAGTGCATGTTTCAGCGATGAGGGAAATATAGCGGTGCTGAGGGAGAGGTTGAAAGTGTGTGTGAGTATAGGGGTGAGGGTAGCAGAGAGGGAAGGGAGTAGCTGTGAGGGGATAGGGTCAAGGGGACAGGTAGTGAGGTGAGAGTGCAGTATAAGTACTGAAACTTCTTCCAAAGTGACAGGGGAGGATGAGCTAAGTTTAAGGTTATGTGGGTTGTGGTTGATTGAGAGCATTTGAGGGGGTGAGAGAAAGGAATTATGTTGAGAGCTGATTTCATTTCTGATGGAGTCGATTTTGTTATTGAAGTGGCTGGCAAAGTCTTGAGCTGACAGAGAAGTTGTATTAGGAGGTGGGGGAGGGCAGAAAAGGGTATTGAAAGTGGAGAACAAACGTTTTGGGTTTGAAGAAAGATTAGAGATAAGAGTAGAGAAGTAATGTTGCTTATGGAAATTAAGGGCAGAATAGTAGTTCAAGATAAATTTGTAATGTTGAAAATCAGCTGAATTCCTAGATTTTCTCCAGTGCCGCTCAGCAGTATGGGAACATCTGCATAGGTATCGTGTCAGAGGAGTATGCCAGGGCTGAGGATGAGTGTTTTTATTTCCGAGCTATGGTAAGAGGGGCGAGATTGTCAAGGACGTATGTAAGGGTGGAGTTATAGTGGCAGATAGATTGGTCAGGGCAGGAAAAGGAGGAGAAGGATGAGAGGAGAGGTTTGAGGGAATTAGAAAGCTGTTGTTTATCTAATGACATAATGCTTCTGTGAAGTTTGGTGTGAGGAGCAGAAGGAGGGAAAGTTGTAGGGAGGGATGATATGTTGCAAGTAAGGAGATTGTGGTCAGAAAGAGGAAAGGTTGAGTTTGTGAAGTTTGAGAGAGTGCATCGATAGCTAAAGATCAGGTCAAGGGAGTGACCATCTTTGTGAGTGGGAGAATCAGTCCATTGTGACAAACCGAAAGAGGAAGTGAGTTGCAGAAGTTGTTTTGCAGAGGAGGTAGTGGGATTGTCAAGAGGGATGTTGAAGTCACCAAGAATGAGGGAAGGGGTGTCTGAGGAAAGGAAATAAGGTAGCCAGGCAGCCAAGTGATCTAGAAATTGAGTTGAGGAGCCAGGGGGTCGGTATATGACTGCAACACGTATAGAAAGAGGAGAGAATAAGCGAATCATGTGGGTTTCAAATGAGGAAAATGTGAGGGAAGAGATGGGATGTATTTGTTGAAAGGTGCAACGAGAGGAAAGTAAAATACCTACACCACCTCCTTGTCTATTACCAGACCTAGGAGTGTGGCTGAAGTGGAGACCCCCATGTGACAGAGCAGCAGTGGATGCTGTGTCAAGGGGAGAGAGCCAGGTTTCTGTTAGGGCCAGAAGGTTGAGGGAGTGGGAGATAAAGAGGTCATGTATAGAAGTGAGTTTTTTGCAAACAGAGCGAGAGTTCCAGAGTGCACAAGTGAAAGGGGTAGTGGCTTTTGATGAAAGAGGAATGTGAGTAAGGTTGTCAGAGTTTTGTTTTTTAAGTCTGTGGGACGGTACACATGGATGTGCACGGCTAGGCAGTTGTTGGGGACCAGGATTAGGAGAGATGTCACCAGCAGTTAGTAAAAGCAACAGGGAGAGTGACATGAGATGAGATACAGATTTGCAGTAATGAGACTGCTTTTGAGACAAGGTGCAGGGGGGAGAGAGAGTGTTTAGGAATATGTAAAGTTCATGAGTACAAAAGTAAGGTGAGTTTAAGAGAGATGAGTTAATGAACAGTGCAGGGGGAGAGGGAGAAGGAGTAATTGAATAATGTAGTTTGTTATAGAGACAAAAGGCAGCAAAAATGAATATGAAGATGTTAGACATTTTTACAAAAGAGGGAACCAGTTAAATACATAAGACACAGTAGCAATTGCATAAGAAAACAATAAGGTATATAAAACATAATATTACAAAAGTACCTGCCTTTTTCTTGCCCCTTGCCCCATCCTTGTTCGATTCTTGTATAATTATATTGCTAATGCCTCACTTATAAAATGTTCACTTTGAAAATGTGAACATATGCTATTGTTACAATGTACACTGCCCAGGCAATGCACCCTGTGCAATGCACATCCCAAACTAGTGTGAAATATATGGAGGGAGGGCAGTCAGCTGAGTCCACTAAATTTAGTTGATTGCTAATCAAAGACAATTGGAAAGGCCAATTGGAAAGTTAGATTCTGGTCTGGTCAGGGTGAGATGTTAAGTAAACAGACAATAAAATTTGGGGGAGGTTAAAACTATGGAATAAGACAGCTATACATTTTTAGAATAATAGCAAGTATTGATAAGGATTGAACATCACATGGCAATTAAATGAACATTAGAAATAAGACATTGGATAACAGTACAACAGATGTAGGACTAAATTAACAAACTAAAATCATTTGCTCTATGTAAATATTCACATACCAGAAGAGAGTTACAGGAGAGTAAAAAACACCAAAGAGCACTGAATAGTTTGCATATTGACAGGGTCTCTATTCACGTACCAGAAGAGAGTTACAGGAGAGTAAAAAACACCAGAGAGCAGTGAATAGTTTGCAGATTGACAGGCATCAGCCAATAGGATTTTTTCTACCTTAATTCCGATTGGCTGATAGAATTCTATCAGCCAATCAGAATTAAAGGGACGCCATCTTGGATGACGTCATTTAAAGGAACCTTCATTCTTCAGTTGGACGTCGTTTGAAGAGGATGCTCCGCGTCGGATGTCTTGAAGATGGAGCCGCACCGCGCCAGATGGATGAAGATAGAAGATGCCGCCTGGATGAAGACTTCTGCCCATCTGGAGGACCACATCTGCCCGTCTGGAGGACCACTTCCGCCGGCTTCGTGGAGGACTTTGGCCTGGTTGGGTGAAGACTTCTCAAGGTAGGGTGATCTTCAAGGGGTTAGTGTTAGGTTTTTTTTAAGGGGGGATTGGGTGGGTTTTAGAGTAGGGTTGGTTGTGTGGGTGGTGGGTTTTAATGTTGGGGGGTCATTTGTAAAAAAAATTTACAGGTAAAAGAGCTGATTACTTTTGGGCAATGCCCCGCAAAAGGCCCTTTTAAGGGCTATTTGTAATTTAGTGTAGGGTAGGGCTTTTTTTATTTTGGGGGCTTTTTTATTTTGTTAGGGGGATTAGAGTAGGTGTCATTAGTTTAAAATTCTTGTAATTATTTTATTATTTTCTGTAATTTAGTGGGGGGTTTTTCGTACTTTAGATATTTTATTTAAATTGTAATTAATTGTATTTAGTTTAGGTAATTAATTTAATTATAGTGTAGTGTAGGTGTAATTGTAACATAAGTTAGGTTTTATTTTACAGGTAAATTTGTCTTTATTTTAGCTAGGTAGTTATTAAATAGTTAATAACTATTTAATAACTATTGTACCTAGTTAAAATAAATACAAAGTTGCCTGTAAAATAAAAATAAACTCTAAACTAGATACAATGTAATTATTAGTTATATTGTAGCTATCTTAGGGTTTATTTTACAGGTAAGTATTTAGTTTTAAATAGGAATAATTTAGTTAATGATAGTAATTTTATTTAGATTTTTTTTTTAGGGGGTGTTAGGTTTAGGACTTAATACATTTAATATAGTGGCGGCGACGCTGGGGGCGGCAGATTAGGGGTTAATAAATGTAGGTAGGTGTCGGCGATGTTAGGGCAGGATGATTAGGGGTCAATAATATTTAACTAGTGTTTGCGATGCGGGAGTGCGGCGGTTTAGGAGTTAATATATTTATTATAGTGGCGGCGATGTCCGGTTCGGCAGATTAGGGGTTAAAATATTTATTTTAGTGTTTGCGATGTGGGGGGGCCTCGGTTTAGGGGTTAATAGGTAGTTTATGGGTGTTAGTGTACTTTTTAGCACTTTAGTTAAAGGGACAGTCAAGTCCAAAAAAAACTTTCATGATTTAAATAGGGCATGTCATTTTAAACACCTTCCAAATTTACTTTTATCACCAATTTTGCTTTGTTCTCTTGGAATTCTTAGTTGAAAGCTAAATGTAGGAGGTTCATATGCTAATTTCTTAGACCTTGAAGACTGCCTCTAATCTGAATGCATTTTGACCACTAGAGGGCATTAGTTCATGAGTTTCGTATAGATAACATTGAGCACAAGCACGTGAAGTGACCTAGGAGTGAGCACTGATTGGCTAAAATGCAAGTCTGTCAAAAGAACTCAAATAAGGGGGCAGTCAGCAGAAGTTTAGATACAAGGTAATTACAGAGGTAAAAAGTGTATTATTATAACTGTGTTGTTTATGCAAAACCGGGGAATGGGTAAAAAAGGTATTATCTTTCTTTTTAAACAACAAAAATTCTGGTGTTGACTGTCCCTTTAAGAGTTTTATGCTACGGCGTTGTAGTGTAAAACTCTTAACTACTGACTTTTAAATGCGGTACTACTAGATACGCAATTGACGTAAGTGGATTTGCGGTATTTCCGAGTCTGGCCAAAAAAGTGAGCGGTGAGCCTGTCATTTCAACACTCGTAATACCAGTGGGTGTTAAAAAGCAGCGTTGGGACCTCTCCACACTGCTTTTTAACCCTAACGCACAACTCGTAATCTAGCCGAATGGATTTTTTCTAAAGTCAGACTTCCAGTCCAATCTACCACCATCTTGACTCAGATGAAAATATAAACAGAGAAAGAAAAAAAATGATAGCTGAACTTCAATCCTGAGGGCAACAGGCACTTTCTTTTTTGACTTGACTACCACCAGAGTAAATGATTTGTTCAATAACCCCTTGTGACCAGCTGCTTTTGCCTAGGGTTAAGCACAGTTAGCTAGGGTCAGCAATGCAAAAATTATGTTCTCTGATCACTTAGAGCATGTAATATTTGCATTAGAATGTCCCTTTAAGGAAAGGACACTTTGAGCGATCTATGTTAAATATACCTTTTGTACACCTCACCCAAATAAGGGCTAGTTTTTTAGAGGAGCACTATTTAGCACTCCAGCTGAAGTGTAAACTTCGCTAGACAGTGGCTTTCTGCTTGTGTTAAGTACACGTTTTGCACGTTCAAAGTAAAAAGTTTGCGCGCAAGTGAAACCCTACAAGCGCTAACAAAATATTGCAACTGAGTTAACTTTTTCTCCCCAAAGAAGTCAATTGAGAGAGCAAACTGAAAAAAACATAACACCTATAAATGCACACTAATCCGAAAGGAGTTTATAATAGTTAACATTCCTAACATTCCAATGTTCTTCACATATACATTAAAACACATACATACTTAAATACATATGTACACTCATCTATACATATATATGCATACATACACATATTTAGACATGTCTATGTATGTATATATATATATATATATATATATATATATATATATATATATATATACAGGGAGTGCAGAATTATTAGGCAAATGAGTATTTTGACCACATCATCCTCTTTATGCATGTTGTCTTACTCCAAGCTGTATAGGTTCGAAAGCCTACTACCAATTAAGCATATTAGGTGATGTGCATCTCTGTAATGAGAAGGGGTGTGGTCTAATGACATCAACACCCTATATCAGGTGTGCATAATTATTAGGCAACTTCCTTTCCTTTGGCAAAATGGGTCAAAAGAAGGACTTGACAGGCTCAGAAAAGTAAAAAATAGTGAGATATCTTGCAGAGGGATGCAGCACTCTTAAAATTGCAAAGCTTCTGAAGCGTGATCATCGAACAATCAAGCGTTTCATTCAAATTAGTCAACAGGGTCGCAAGAAGCGTGTGGAAAAAACCAAGGCGCAAAATAACTGCCCATGAACTGAGAAAAGTCAAGCGTGCAGCTGCCAAGATGCCACTTGCCACCAGTTTGGCCATATTTCAGAGCTGCAACATCACTGGAGTGCCCAAAAGCACAATACTCAGAGACATGGCCAAGGTAAGAAAGGCTGAAAGACGACCACCACTGAACAAGGCACACAAGCTGAAACGTCAACACTGGGCCAAGAAATATCTCAAGACTGATTTTTCTAAGGTTTTATGGACTGATGAAATGAGAGTGAGTCTTGATGGGCCAGATGGATGGGCCCGTGGCTGGATTGGTAAAGGGCAGAGAGCTCCAGTCCGACTCAGACGCCAGCAAGGTGGAGGTGGAGTACTGGTTTGGGCTGGTATCATCAAAGATGAGCTTGTGGGTCCTTTTCGGGTTGAGGATGGAGTTAAGCTCAACTCCCAGTCCTACTGCCAGTTTCTGGAAGACACCTTCTTCAAGCAGTGGTACAGGAAGAAGTCTGCATCCTTCAAGAAAAACATGATTTTCATGCAGGACAATGCTCCATCACACGCGTCCAAGTACTCCACAGTGTGGCTGGCAAGAAAGGGTATAAAAGAAGAAAATCTAATGACATGGCCTCCTTGTTCACCTGATCTGAACCCCATTGAGAACCTGTGGTCCATCATCAAATGTGAGTTTTACAAGGAGGGAAAACAGTTCACCCCTCTGAACAGTGTCTGGGAGGCTGTGGTTGCTGCTGCACGCAATGTTGATGGTGAACAGATCAAAAACACTGACAGAATCCATGGATGGCAGGCTTTTGAGTGTCCTTGCAAAGAAAGGTGGCTATATTGGTCCACTGATTTGTTTTTGTTTGTTTTTTTTAATGTCAGAAATGTATATTTGTGAATGTTGAGATGTTATATTGGTTTCACTGGTAAAAATAAATAATTGAAATGGGTATATATTTGTTTTTTGTTAAGTTGCCTAATAATTATGCACAGTAATAGTCACCTGCACACACAGATATCCCCCTAAAATAGCTATAACTAAAAACAAACTAAAAACTACTTCCAAAACTATTCAGCTTTGATATTAATGAGTTTTTTGGGTTCATTGAGAACATGGTTGTTGTTCAATAATAAAATTAATCCTCAAAAATAAAACTTGCCTAATAATTCTGCACTCCTTGTATATATATATATATATATATATATATATTATATATATATATATATATATATATATATATACAGTGTATGTATATATATATATATATATATATATATATATATATATATATATATATATATATATATATATATTAATATATTAAAGCCCTTTGCAGTCTTTTTTTTCAAACATCTATCTTTGAGCCATTATAATTGTATAACAACAAAAATTAACAAAAATAAAGATAATGTTTTTAACATTTTAGAATGTATATCATACAGCAATAGAGAGCAATTTATAATATTTGCTAAAGTCTAGTCTTTCAACCTGTGGTACTTGGGGCATAAGCAAGGGGTACTCCAGAGATAGGGGCATATTTATCAGACAGAAATTAACCTGATCAAATGCGATCGGGTTGATTGTCACCCTCTGCTAGCTGCCAATTGGCCGCGAATCTGCAGGGGGCGGCATTGCACCAGCAGTTCACAAGAACATTTGGAACGATTAAAAAAAAAAATTATATTCAATTCAATTATAGTTGAGTTAAATATGTTAATAGTACTACAGGAAGTAATTATTTAAAGCTCTCCAATATCAAACAGCAATTATTACTATTATCAGCTTTCAAAAAGAAATTTAAACTTAATTAAAAATTGTTTATACGTGTAAATGAAAAACAGACATTTTTAATGTCAAACCATGTACTCACACCCAATCACACATAAATTCATATGAGTTAAAGGGACATAAAAACCCACATTTTTATTTCTTGATTCCGATAGAGCATGCAATTTTAAACAATTTTATCTACTGACTTTATCTAATTTGCTTTTCTCTCTTGCTATCCTTTGTAGAAAAGCATACAATGCAGCAATGCACTACTGAGAAGTCAGAACTAGCAAATGATTAGTGGCTGCATTTATATGCCTCTTATCATTGGGTCGCCTGATCTAGCTCCAACAAAGGATACCAAGATAATAAAGCAAACGTAATAATATAAGTCAAATGGAAAGTTGTTACTATCTAAATCATAGATAGACATAGGTTAAAAGATAGACAGACATACTAGTAGACACTTTTGTAAATTTTAGGTAGTGTTGAGACATATGAGATAAGTTGTTGGATGTGCAGGGCCATTTTTGGGCACAATTAATTTAGATTATTAAAATAATCTTCATTTAGGGGGGCGTGCCAGGGCAGCGGCCATGAGTAGTCACAATATCTGGAGCTCCTGCTGAGATCCGGTTAATGCGCCAATTATTGCTGGTACATCGTATGGTTAATAAACCTGAGACTCTAAATACCCCTTATGGTAGAGATATTATAGCCCTAACTCCGGTGTTTTCATGACCGCAGAGTCCTGATCTGGACCTTTGAGGCCTATGGTGGTGGCCTAATACGAAGCCTCAGAACCTCCCCCAGCAACTAGGCTGGGTACAACAGTCACTGGCGACTGCTACTTTTCACACATATCAAGTTAGTGGGAGACCGCTGTGTTGGCTTTAGATACATCAATATAATATATCAGAATGGACCCTGAAGAAACCACGCTACTAGATGCTTTCACTAGATTACTGGAGGATCAGCTTATATGGCTATCTGAACACCTGACAAGAGAGTGGGGTAGTATTTATGCCAAAACAAGCTCCCCTCAGATATCGGACACTATACAGAACACAAGTCGTGGATAAGACACATGATGTCCAATAGGGTTGCACCGATACCGATACTAGTATCGGTATCGGTACCGATACCAAGTATTTGCATGAGTACTTGTACTCATGTAAATGCACCGATACTTAAACCGATACCTGCACTTCCTACCCATATGCTATCTTGTGGCGTTTTTTCAAACTGCATGTTCTCATTTCATTTTAAGCTGGAGTGGAGACTAAACTAAAAATTGTTAACTATTGTTCTGCCAATACAAATTGTTATTTGTATTATTGTAGGAAAGATCACTGTACCTCATTCAGACAAACCCCTGAAGTACTGGGCAGTTAAAGGGACACTGAACCCAAATTTTTTGTTTTGTTATTCAGATAGAGCATGACATTTTAAGCAACTTTTTAATTTACTCCTATTATCAAACTTTCTTTATTCTCTTGGTATCTTTATTTGAAATGCAAGAATGTAAGTTTAGATGCCGGCCCATTTTTGGTGAACAACCTGGGTTGTTCTTGCTGTCCAAAGTACTGAACCAAAAAACTTAGATGCCTTCTTTTTCAAATAAAGATAGCAAGAGAACAAAGAATAATTGATAAATTAGAGCGTTGCTTAAAATTTTATGCTCTATCTGAATCACGAAAGAAAAAAATTGGGTTCGGTGTCCCTTTAAGAAACTGAGATTTCCAGCACTGACTAAAATGGCCCAAAAATATCTTTCTGCCCCATGCAGTAGTGTGGAAAGTGAAAGACTGTTCAACTTAGAGTTGAACCTCCTTACTGATAGCAAAAACAGACTAATAGCTGAACATGCAGAGATGCTTCTGTTCTGTTCCTTAAAAAGAACTTGCCACTAACTTTTGAAAAATTATTCTTATTGCTTGATTGCCTTTTTTACTGCTAGTTCTCATCTTGCACAATTATGTTCAAAACATACTGTACTCTGAGGAACATCCATACGCTTAGATTATATATTTGCAGGAAGAGTACTCATAGGACAAATTAATGAACACTCATCCTGCAATTATAGGACTAGATTTAGATTACATTTGAATGGTAAGCTTTACCAATTCCATAGACTTTAAAGGAGTAGGACATGTAATGAGATCATTGGTAAATCTTGCCAGTCAAATGTAATCTAGCCCATAGTGTTGTTCCCCATAATTAAACGGTGCACTGTTCTATTTTTTTACTGTATTGCACTTTTGGTTGGTTGTAATTTTATATTTGTTATTTATTGTTGTTGTTATTAATATATTTTATTGTAATATTTCTAATTTATAAACATGTTCTGTGAACTTTGTGACAAAAAAAACTGTTTTATTATTTCATAATGTCTTTTGAGTTACAGTCCTTCATAATTATAAAGAAGGAATCTTAAATAGTTAGTCTGTATTGTGCTTGGTAAACTGTCACATGACAGTAAAAAAAAGTATCAGTAATTGGTATCGGCCAGTATTTGAAAACAAGTATCGGTACTTGTACTCAGTCTTAAAAAAATGGTATCGGTGCAACCCTAATGTCCAACATCGCTCCGAGTTCCAGATTAAACATGGTAATGCCTCAGAGCCTGGACGTCAGAATGGGAGCCTAGATGGAGTTCCGACCCCTTCTGGGTTAGTATACATGAGCGGCTTGCTCTTACTGAGGGCACATGAACTACCATCGCAGGGTGAGACTGAGCACCATACAACAGCTGGTCGTGCTAATGCTGGTCACTACAACGATCCTGACATTGCAGCGCCGGCTGAAAGTGCCGGAGATTCCAATCATGAAACTGCGTCACAATTCACTGGGAGAGACGCAGCACCTACATTTTTCCAGGCTGATTAGGGAGACGCAATAAGGCAGACACCTATGCACTATACTAATTATAATCAGATCCAAGCTACAGGCAATAGGCCTGTACAACTGTTGCTAGTTGTATTCACGGACCTAAGCAACACCTTGAACCACCAACAAATATGGCCACGGACGGGTCCTTTAGTTGTATTGTGTAGTTTGTTGGTGACAGGAGATTTGCTGCAAAGTTTTGACCGTCTTGAACAGTCCCTTTGCCAGCTCTGGAGCCCCAGGCTATCGACTGAGAACAACGGTAAAATGGGAATAGGGTGACATTTTAGTCTAAATAGTTCAAGCTAGCTAATTTTATTGTTGCCGCGAAGACTTCTACTAGTCTCCCAGTATCTACTTTTATAATTCTGAGCAGATTACAACTGGTTGTCCCTGATTCTTCCTAATGATGATCTCACGATCAGAGAACTGAGGACTCTATGGGACTATTTATATACTATCTGAGGATGAAGAGAAATATTCAGTATTATTTTTTTTATTGTTAGTTCCTCATACTGTTCCATATATAGTCACACATGTGGTTGATTTCTGGCCTTTTGGGATAGATGATTGTACATGCTGGGATTTGGGACTTTGCTTCTTGGATATCTTCTGATTTACTAGTGCCACGGTTTCTGCAGACATTTACACTACAAAACTGAGTGGGTAACATCTTTGCTTAGACACATGTGCAGCTGATAATCATTGTTTTACTTAATTGCATATAACCGTAACACAAGAGAGCACCCTAGTGATTTTTATAGCAAGCCGCAAGCACTATAATGGAGCTTATAGTAATTGCCAACTCAGGAGCTGCCCCTAAGCCTAGTTTATATGTCAGATTCTTATAGCCTCCATCACCTGGTCCAAGGACCATATATAATATTCTATATTTGATAAAATGGCTTGTTTCTCCACTATACAGCCTCCTCCCCCACTGTTGTTGCCTTTTTTTGGTGTTACTGCATCATTAGCGGCCGAAGTGATGTGGCACACTGTAAATGTGTTAATTTTAGAGGTTGGGAAACCCTTATTTTATCCTATTTCTGCTTTATTTGGAAATGAGAGGAGAAATAACCAAACTGAAGTGTAATAATATAATATAGGATCAGCGCTCCATATTAATAGCTATTACTAGCTACATTACATATCACACTAAACGACTTACTTTTATTGGCCTAGACATTTAGCCCTACTTTAATATTAATGTCTGGGTTGGTTTTATAAACCTTATTGGAAGCCATACACAGGATTATTAGACTCATCAATAATCAGTTTCTACACATCATATCTCACTTGATCAGTTGGATGCCCTTTTATGTACGTAAGGCTTGGGCATTTATTGCTATTTAAATTACTTACTAACCCCATGTTACTAGCCTTCTTTGAGGCAATACATTTACATTAGGTTGTAATTGGATCACATTTTCACGTGGTAGGATCATAACTTTCTTTCGTTGAATGTGAACACTTACCCTCTAAATAACTCCAGGATCCATATATCCACATAGTCTCCCACTCTTTAAATTTTTTAATCGAAACGTTCTAAGGACCAAAAGAGGCCTGAGCAATTTAAACTATTAGGGTTGCACTGATTTTTTTAAGACCGAGTACAAGTACCGATACTTTTTTTCAAATACTCACCGATACCAATTACCAATACATTTTTATGTCATGACAGTTTACCTAGCACATTACAGAGTAATGATTTAAGATCACTTCTTTATAATTATGAACTGTATCTCAAAAGACATTTTGAAATAATAAAACAGTTTTATGTGCTTGTTGTCACAAAGTTTACAGAACAATAACATATTAATAATAACATATTAATAATAACAATAAATAACAGCTGCAGCAGCTAGGGCTGGAAAGCTACAATTTAAAGGGGGGATTACTGGATGCAATTGGGTTGTAGGGTGCCTATTTAACTCATCAATCTGACATTTGTACTTAATACAAAGTAATATAATTTAATTCTGAAAATAATATTGGCGAAGGAGTATCCCAGTAATTCCCTTTGAGAAAAATGGGGCATTTGCATTTTACTGACTCAACAGAAAATAGGGCTGGTCTTCATATTTTTCCAGGGCTGCTTTTTATTCCCAGTCCAGCCCTGGCTAAGGTTGTTCCTCAGAGTACAGTATGTTTTGAGCATATTTGTGCAAGAGGAGAACTAGCAGTATAACAGGCAATCTAGCAATTAGAATATTTTTTCAAAAGTTAGTGGAAAGTTCTTATTAAGGAACAGAAGTATCTGTGCATGTTCAGCTATAAGTCTGTTTCTGCTAACAGCAAGGACGTTTGACGCTAAGATGAACAGTCTTTCACTTTTCACACTACTGCATGGGTTAGAAAGATATTTTTGGGACATTAAATCTCAGTTTATTAACTGCCCAGTACTTCAGGGGTTTGTCTGAATGACTGCTCTGAAGTACACTTATACAAATAACAGCAATTTGTATTGGCAGAACAATTTTTAGTTAAGTCTCCACTCCAGTTTAAAATGAAATGGGAACATGCAGTTTGAAAAATGCCACAAGATGGCGTATGGGTAGGAATTGGAGGTATCGGTGCATTTTCTCGAGTACAAGTACTCATGCAAATACTTGGTATCGGCACCGATACCGATACTAGTATCTGTATCGGTGCAACCCTATAAACTATAGTTCCCCCTAAGTGTGATATAAATATTAATTGAAGTCCAAAAGTGGCTTCCTTTTTAGATGGGAGATATACAAATATATAAGTTTATAATGTTAAAAATGAGGTTATGTTATAAATGACTTGCTCTATGTTCCCTAGTCAAGCATTGTATGTTAAATAGTCATATATTGTGGTCTCACCACTTGGCAATGTAATATTTGTGTTATATATGTGTGTATACAGGACAGTCATGCCATCGTTTACTGTATCTTGCTCGTGATTTTGTATTTGATTTTCAGAGGCAAATAATGCTTGTTCTTGTATCCTTTCAACCTCAATAAAAAATAAATTATAACAAAATAATAATAATCTTCATTGAACTAGTAAAATGCAAATTTTGTTTGCATGACTTTACCATCTATACTCTTTAAACATAGATTCCCTAATCCCTCAGCATATGCTAATTTTTCTTAAATTGAAATAATGATTTATATAATCATAATAATTTGTCATGGCACACAAGGTTAATTTGTTGTTATCTGTGTATCAGATAGTTTGATATTTTTTTTAATTTAAATTATTATATTACTTAAAGAATGGAGGACTATGGGGCCGATTGACCAAGCCCCGTATGCATCTGTTTCCAGCCGGAAATAGGAGTTAAGAAGCAGCAGTATTAAGGCTCCTTAACTCGCCCGCCACCATTACCCAGCATATTCTTCACAAAGTTTACATACATTATACAAAAAAAAACCATATTAGTTGGAGTATCCCAATTACCCACTGGGAAAAATCTGGCATGTGCATTCTATGGCCGCAGCAAAATTTAGGGCTGGTCTACAAATTTTCCAGGGCTGCTTTTCATTCCCAGTCTGGCCCTGGTTACTCAAGGCACACAACACATCAAAAATACATTTAACAGTACAGTTACACTCATAATAACATTGTCTAATAAAAATTGTTAGTAAAAAAAAAACTGCATTAAAAAGTTATATGGGTTAAAATATATGAAGTCTCAGGTGTTAGGAAAAAAGGGCGACAAAGGGTTTTAACATAGAGATACTGGGGCCTATCTATCAAGCTCCGAAAGTAGCTTGACGGCCCGTGTTTCTCGCGAGTCTTCAGACTCACCAGAAACAGCAGTTATGAATCAGTGGTCACAAAGACCGCTGCTCCATAACCCTGTCCGCCTGCTCAGAGCAGGAGGACAGGAATCGCAACAATTCAACCCGATCGAGTACGATCAGCCGCGAGTCTGCAGGGGCCGGTGTTGCACCAGTAGCCCTTGTGGTGCAATGTTAAATGCGGAGAGCGTATTGCTCTCCGCATTCAGCGATGTCTTGCGGACCTGATCCCACTGTCAGATCAGGTCCGCAAGACATTTCTTAAATATGCCTCACTGTCTAAATATGTATATATTTATAAATATATATATGTGTGTGTGTGTGTGTGTACATATGCATTTATCCCTAATTCTGACCTCTGTCCCTCTGAGACAGCCATATGTTCATATTTGCAGAATTTCCTTTAGCCCTGCCTATCAACCACCAGGCACATCCAAGAACCAGTCAGACACACCTATTCACTGTCAGACACACCTATTATTACACCCACTATCCAACTGTGATCCCACCTCCTTCTGACATGGTCCAGGCCACAAATCATAGACGACCCTAATCAACCTCCCAAATCCATAATATCTAGCCACAAATGTTCATAGTCACTATTTTGCTGCTACTGTCACTTCAGGGGGGCAATTGCTACCCTGCCCAGTCACTCCCTGTCCCAGTTTCTCCCTGAGTGCACACATAATTATGACTGTGGCACTGGCAAAAATGCTTATTGTGCATAGGCTGCACAGTTACAAACAGAACCTAAAGTTAACGTTACAGTGAGAGCAAATTATTCTCTCACCCAGCAGACAAAACAGAGCATTACTCATGGATGAATTCTGCACAAGGCGGTTTGCGCCAGTCTACAAGATGCGGTTCCTGCTTCCCCATGGTGAGGTCACTTCCTCCAGTATGACTGGGTGCGCTGTATGAACTGCACAGTTGGCTGTAGTTGGAGTGGAGCCTAATTGGAGAGCCCTATTTGGAGGGAGATATGCCTGTAATTTACAATAGTGATGTCTTCCACTTCACCAGAAGTAATTTTGTCAGCTAAGCAAAACTGTCCAAGGTCAGCAGTAAGGTGAGGGCACTTAGCGAGCTTTTAGAAAATCAAATGTGCACTTGCAGAAAATCAGAGGTGCACACACAGCTTACAGGTTACAGTAACTATGGTGATTTAATAGAAAAACATACATTTCTACTATAAACAATATATCAGTTGCTGCAACTGACATAAATGCAGATTAAAGTACAGTAGAATTGTATAACCAATAGGTGCATAAAAAAGGACAATGTGATAGCATTTACTCTGAATTTTAAATTAGCAGTATTTTTTTCTGTCCATTTTTAAAATGTCCTTCCATTTCCCTGCCCCCTATATCATGTGACAGCCATCATCGAATTACAGACTCATAAATGTATACACTGTGAACTCTTGCACATGTTCAGGTGGAGCTGGTGCCCAAGGAAAGTGTGACTATAAAATGAGGTCACAATTTGATAATAGATTATTGGAAAGTTGTTTAAAATCGCATGCTCTATCTAAATCCTGAAAGTTTATTTTGACTTTAAAGTCCCTTAAATTATCATTCATTTTTGTCAGAAGCCTATGCATCCTCACATATCTTACAATTCATTTTTTTTAATGCAAGTACAGTATACTGAAATGTTCTTTAGCTAAGGGAGGAATGTTTGCATAGGGGGAGGAGGGTATTGGACATTGGAGATACTGGGGTGCACTGCCCTCAGCGACCAATACAAAAAAACACCACTTCTTCCATTCAGTTTTATAATCTGTCCATCAATTTATCACACTGATAATTGTGTTGATTTCATGTTTCATAAACCTTTGTTTTAAATTCTTCTTGAAATAGGGTAAGTCTAAGACCCTCTCTATCTAAAAAAAAAATGCTATTTGTGCTAAAGGGATTGAAATTCAACTCCATTTGTTCCACTCCAAGGGGCCAAATTATCATTGTGCGAGCGGACATGATCCGATATTGCAGATCATGTCCGCTGCACATAGATAAATACTGACAGCATACGCTCGCGGCAATGCCGCCCCCTGCAGATTCGCAACCAATCGGCTGCTAGCAGGGGGTGTCAATCAACCCGATCGTATTCGATCGGGTTGATTTCTGTCGATTTCTGTCCTCCGCCTCAGAGCAGGCAGGCAGGTTATGGAGCAGCGGTCTAACTTGGTCATAACTTGTGTTTCCGGCGAGCCTGAAGGCTCGCCAGAAACACAGGTCATCAGGCTCCATAAGGAGCTTGATAAATATGCCCTCAAGTATTGTCAGTCTCAAGTATGTAATATTTTCCTGTATAATGTATCATAAAATGTTGGTGCTTTATAAACAATTAATAATAATCATGGTAATGATAATAATAATAATATTTATATGCCACTATTTACATTCTATGGGTCCGATTTATCAAAGCTTCAACTGATAATGTACTGGAAGTCCTCGTCAAATTTGACGCAAATTTAATCTGCCGTAGTTAATAAAGCATCAAGATCGTCAAATGTTGAAATGTGTGACGTAATATACGCTCCCACAAAATCAATCCTACACAGATTGACGCTTGTGTTATTCGAGCGGAATACTGATCATCCGCCATCACATTCAACTCCATTTTACCCTCTTGCCAATTTATCAAACATTCAACAGATACGCTCGCATCAATTCCGACGCAGCATACCTATCGTTCAAACCACCACCCTTGAGGCCACGAATGACATAGAAATCAATGGGAGTCTCAAAACACAGAAAGGTTATGTTCAATGCTGCAAGAGAATGAATCATATTAGATAATAAAAGTAAATTACAAACTTTATTAAAATTGTATACTCTTTCTAAATCCAACAATATTATTGTTTCAAATTTGGTGCGAAGAATTGCTCCAAATTTGGTGCACTAGTAGATATAGGGATGAAAATGAAATAAATACATTACTACTTATGGATTATGTTACATCTTTGTCTCTCATTACAAAGCAAGGGGACAATTTATTGCTCCAAATTTGGTGCGAAGTGTTGAAAAAAGTGTTGTAAAAATGAAATAAATAAATAACATAATATAGCTAACTTCCTTTTTGGGGGGGATAAATTTGCACCATTTTTAAGGCATGTAATACAAGTCCCACTCTCCACTTCGCACCAAATTTGATGCAACACTTTTCGCACCAAATTTGACGCAATACTCAAAAACAACCCACAAACTAGTGACATTTTCCACCACTTTTGATTGGGAAATGCATAATCACATGATTTATGACATCAGCCAATCTGATTTAAATATACATTTTCTACTATCGCTAACAAATCAAATTGCTTTATACTTGTGTCATTGATCACTCATCAGAACTTGTAAGTACCATTAGTTACATTATATATAATATTTTGATAGTATGTAAATGTGAAATTAGTATTAAAGTTAAACATTGATTATGACATTAGGACACAGTGTAATATTTTAGACAATGATTTTAAAATTTGAATGATGTTTGATTCAATAGAATCTTAAGCTGATAGCTCAAATGAATAGTCTACCTAACTGTCATGAATCAGATACAGCAGAAATTAAAATCACCTCTTTACTGTTATGCTATTTTCAGTGTTTTTCATCCTTCTCTTGAATTTAATTTTCATTAAGAAATGTCATCTAATATGCCAGCCCACCTGTGTAGGGGTGGTGTTTAAAACTAGACTGCAATCAGTAGGGTTTACACAGGTGCAGAGAGAAAACTGGCCCAGCTCTTAAAATATCTATTGATTGCAAATAAATACTTATGATACCCTGATCACGTGTTATATTCCCAATTATTCCTGATTAGAATAGTAATAAATTTACATATAGTGGTATAAATAAACACAGAGATATGAAAGACAACATCGTTTAGTACAAAAAAAGGAATTTTCTGACATAACACACACACACACACATATATATATATATATAGTATGTGCATAGATATGTGTACAAATTCTAGCATTAATAATCATTTTAAAAAAACATGAGGCATATCATGATTTGTAGAAATAAAAATACACATTAATGTATGTGAAAATATCATATGTATCAGTTTTTGGTATAACAAATACATAGGAAATAACCTTCTATGAGATATGATTGTTTGTTGAGGTATAAATATAGCTATTTCTTGAACATTAACAGATGAAAAATAAAAGATTAGCTTTAGAGAAATGTGCTTGTTCATGGACAGTAATGAAATTCAATAAATACATTTGTAAAAAACAGAATATCTGCAACATTGATAACTCTTATTTATCAACAGTCTGATGCTCATAGCTCCGTATTTGACGCGCGTGTTTTTGCCAGACTTTTAATAAATAAGGTTGTCGTATGTAGATTCGCTGCAGCATTGTCTGGCAATGTCTGGCGAGCGTATTGACTCCAGCGAATGCATCGAGGTTGACGCAATGATAAATAGACCCTTTTATGTTGTGATGTATATAGTTTATGCACTCTAGTTAAATATGTAAGTTTTCTTTTATTTCTATTGTAACATTTTCTGTATTTTTAGAGTTAAAAGTGAAATATACAATATTTATAAATTGTAATCTATTTTAAGCATGCATATTGAGTAACAGATAAAGTGCTATAGTATCTCACTCTAAAACAGGGGTGGGCAGACTTTTGTAAGACAAGGGCTACCTGTAATTTTATTCCAAGTGACGTGGTCACCTAACTGAAAAGAAAAACACCAGTCACTGGCAATGTTCCCTCTAATTTTTTTTCCGTGCGTGCAAATTTTTTTCCCCTGTGTGCGGACTTGATACCGCTTGTGTGCAGCACTATATATTTATATATATATATATATATATATATATATATATATATATATATATATATATATATATATGGATAATGATATATATATATATATATATACACGCACACATATATACAGTGCTAGACATATATAGATTATTATATATTCTATATTATCAGGGCTGATAGATAGTCTCTCTCTCTCTCTCTCTCTCTATATATATATATATATATATATATATATATATATATTTAACATTTTATTACAGATTATATTATTAAATATTTCAAGCTTTTTACACCGGTTTTACTTTAACCACGTCTATAAAAACATCCTAACATAAAATATTCCTGCTTTAAAATATAAACATATATATATATATACACAGCATAATGAAATAAACCTGGAGACAGTAAATGTTGTTATAAGGTGATTATAACCCTGAGACCTGGGGTGTGAGAATATTTTTTTGGAATATTCACAATTCTTAAAGTCCATGTGAATACACTCAGTTTTTACCAACTTCTAGTGCAAAAAACAGGCCCCCTTTATTTAATTGCTGATAACTGATTTTAGCATATAAATATATATATATATATATATATATATATATATATATATATATATATACACATATATATATACACACAGTATATATATATATATATATATATATATACTAAAATCCATTATCAGCAATGTGAGATATATATCCTAGTTTGTGGATCCAAGCACTCACTGTACGTAGATATGCCTGGGTGCACTCTATGGTAGATAGGTAGAAACTTTGGTAGAGAAGAGGCACTCACAGGTCTTAAATAACATAATCTTTATTTCATAAATTCAGTCAACGTTTCGGTCCTCGCAGGGACCTTTGTCAAGACTGTTCCCAGTGGTAGGCTGTGTAGTATAATCAGCGGTTGACTGAATTTATGAAATAAAGATTGTTATTTAAGACCTGTGAGTGCCTCTTCTCTACCAAAGTTTATATATATATATATATATATATATATATATATATATATATATATAAATAACATATATATATATATATATATATATATATATATATATAACATATATACATATATATAACATATATATATATATAACATATATATATATATATATATATATATACATATATATTACATATATATATTACATATATATATATATTACATATATATATATATATATATATATATATATATTACATATATATATTACATATCTATATATATATTACATATATATATATATATATATATATATATTACATACATATATATATATTACATATATATTTATATGCTAAAATCAGTTATCAGCAATGTGATATATATAGATATATAGATAGATATATATATATATATATATATATATATATATATCACATTGCTGTTAACTGATTTTAGCAAATATAGAAGAGAGAAAAAGTCTAAAAATAAGATTACATCTTTGAGAAGCTCAGCCTTACCACCAGTATATAAAGTACACTTTTACATCCCATATTCCTGATCTACTACTGTTTCCTTTAGGGGAGCTATAAATTACTCACCGGCAGCTCACACAAACAGTAGCAACTAGCAAGAACGGAGCAGCTGCCCATGTGACCTCCTGCTCCGTTTACCGTTATACATTCTTAGCACACAGAGGAGAGCACAGTTAACCCCATGTCTACCAACAAGGGTTGCTTGCAGCAAAAAAAAAAACAGCAGCACCCTCTGGCAGAGCAGACACGGGGTAAAAAGAAATAAAGGAAGCTCTTTTAAAATTATTTTATAAGGGGAAGTAAGCTATACTTTAATCACAGATTCTGTGTTCCTGTATACAGCGCTGCTGCCAGCACCAAGCTAATGTACTTTTAAGCTGAGTACATTAGCTTGGTGCTGGCATACAGGAACACAGAATCAGGCTAGATGAGTGACAGATTGCTGGGTCCAATGCGCAGTGCAGGCGGCACTTGGCAAATTAGTTCTACAGGCATTTTCCTCTCTCTGCTTCTGCTTACAGCAGGTGCTGCACGGCCTGATATTCTGCCTGCTACACCAGAAGGGAAGGTGCGCGGCCACGCAGCCGCGCACCTTAGAGGGAACAGTGGTCACTGGCTGAAATTTGTATTTTTACAACAAATAATACAGCTTTAAAAATCAGCTGCCCTCTTTAATAATAAATACAGTCGCGCTCTTTAATTACTGCGAGAGCTCTCTCTTTACGTCACGCCGGGACTATCAAGCTACCTTATCTGTGTACCACAAAATCAAGATGGCTCGAGTCTAGAGCTAGCGGAGTAGTCAAACCTGGAACACATGGGAAACCCACAGCTCAGGTACAACAATGACAATGAACTATTCTTAGCCAATCATAGACAGACTCATTCTACAAATTTTATTGACTGGACGCCATGTCAGGTTGATTAGGGGGCAGGTCCTGTTGGCTGCTCTCCATCCGTCCACTACTAGCTGAAGACTATTGCAAATATTTGGGACAGTGACAGCAGCAGGACCTGCAGGCTCTGCACTGCCTTACACAGCAACCAGAGACTGGTATAGCAGCAACAGCACTGACTTGCACAATTTGGTGACAACAAATTCTGGGGACAGAAAGCTGCAGAAACTAGCACAAAGTATAGCTAATATTAGTGTGTCAGATAAATTATCAGAGAGCAGCATTAACGCCTGGTACAGAGTAAGTAAAAGAACCTGAGGGGGAGTAACAGACCCTGGGGAAAAAAACACCAGACCATTTACCCACCAGAGCCTGGTATCAGGAACTGGTGAATATATGTTTAGGTGGAACACAACTGCAGAATGAATAATAATATGTATGTTACACAGGACTGTCTAAAACCTCTATTTCTGAAAAGGCTTCCTTCAGTCATGTGAGTAAGTATAATATAACAAGCATTGATAACTTATTCAGCAGAAAGTGAATAAGAAAAATAATATACTGTTAAGATCACCCTTAGATAATAACAGGAGATATGAGAACAAGATGAAGATTCAGACAGGCAGCATTTGAGCAACAGGACCAGAC
Organism: Bombina bombina; assembly: GCF_027579735.1. Lineage (NCBI taxonomy): Eukaryota > Metazoa > Chordata > Amphibia > Anura > Bombinatoridae > Bombina > Bombina bombina. The sequence continues at coordinate 243,557,047 of NC_069500.1, forward strand.
AAGTGAAGTTGCGGTTAAGGCTTTAAAGTTTATGATTAAACTTCTTATCTTTAATACAAGACTCAGTACATACGTTATGAGATATGATGTTTAGCAGTAATTTGTACCTTGGTAATGCAGACAGCCAGGAGAGCAAGCAGGGTTACCTTCGTAGGTGAATCAGAGTAGTTAGAGTGAGACCGGAGCAGACCTGGAAGTGACGTCACGCTGTGTAGCGTAATCGGGAGAATCTCACTGACAGGCTGAATGAACACTGAGGGTATGAGCTGCGGTAAAAAGAAAGCAGCGAGAGGCAATAGAAAAATACAATAGGTACTTTACCCCACAAGCAGAGAGAGAGAGGCTGTGAATGAAATTCCAAAGTAGAAGTTGCTGTTTAGGATAAGGCTCAGAACTCCGTATAATAAGGTGGAGAAGGAAAAGGCTGAGCAGGCAGGTAAACCTCTCTGTAGCGAAGATCATCAATACTGAGCAAGGTGTAACAGGTGAGCGGCACTCTTAAAGAAGGAGGAACAAATCAGAAAGTAGTGGGTGTAGCTAGGAGAAAAATGGGTTGAACCAGGCAGAACCTGACAGAACCCCCTCCTCAAGGACGCTGTTCCACAGCGGATGGACGAGGCCGATCAGGATGGCGACGATGAAACAAGGAGAGAAGTCTAGGCGAGTTGAGATTGGAGAGAGGCTCCCAAGAATCCTCATCACTTGAATAATTTTTCCACCTGACCAAGTACTGCAGAACACCCCTGGAGATCCTGGAGTCCAAAATGGATTCAACTTCATACTCATCATCAGGAAGAGGAAGGCTTGTAGGTGGCAGAAGAATTTGTGCATCTCTTGCAGGTGTATAAGGTTTTAATAAAGATACGTGAAACGTAGGATGAATCTTAAGAGTACTAGGTAGATGTAGCTTGACAGCATTGGTGTTGATAACACTTTGGACAGGGAAGGGTCCAATGAAGAGACTGGCCATCTTCTTGGAAGGAACTTGTAATCTCAAGTTCTTAGTAGAAAGCCAGACTAAATCTCCTAGGGAGTATTCAGGTGGCTTCCTTCTCCTGAGGTCATAATAATGTTTCTGGTTCTCTTGGGCCAAACGAATGTTCTCCTGGATGACATTGAAGTTCTCCTGCAGAGAATTGTGGAGCTGATCCAGCGGTGGTGAATCAGATGAAGCAAAGGTGGAGAAGGTCAGGGTAGGGTGGTAGGCATAGTTTGCGAAGAAGGGTGTCATTTTTGTAGATGCATTGGTTAAGTTATTGTAGGCGAATTCGGCCATAGAGAGGTAATTCATCCAATCGTTCTGTTGATAGGAACAATAACATCTGAGAAAGTGTTCGAGCCACTGGTTTAACCTCTCTGACTGCCCATTAGTTTGGGGATGAAAAGCTGTAGTAAAACGATGTTCCATATTAATCAAGGCACATAATTTACTCCAAAATTTTGAGGTGAATTGTGTACCCCTATCTGTCGTCAGGATAGAAGGTATCCCATGCAACTTAATAATGTGGTCAATGAACAGGGTGGCAGTTTCAGAAGAAGTGGGAAGTTTATGGAAAGGGATGAAATGAGCCATTTTAGTGAATAAATCAATGACCACAAGGATAGTTGTTTGATTTTTTGATGGTGGTAAATCTACAATAAAATCCATGGAAACATGGTGCCAAGGCTTTTTAGGGACTGGTATAGGCATGAGCAAGCCAAAAGGTGGTCTTCTTTCTGGTTTGCAAGTGACACAAGTCCTACAGCTGGCGATATGATCAGAAATGGTGGATTTCATGTGTGGCCACCAATAAGTACGTGAAACAAGATCCAAGGTACGTTGAAGACCTGGGTGTCCAGCTAAGGGAATGTCATGGCAGGTCTGTATAATTTGTTTTCTCAAGGAGGGTGGTATGAAGATTTTCTTATCATAGTAGTAAATGCCATGCATTTTGGTTAAAGTTGGTTCAGGTGGGTTTGAATGTTCCTTGCAGTATTTGCGGAGGTCAGTCAAGATCGTCGAAGTGAACCCAATGAAGCATTGAGGGGAAACAATGTCTTTTCTGACAGGGATGTGAGTCGGTCGTTCTGGTATCCGGGATAAAGCGTCAGCTTTGATGTTTTTATTGGCAGGTCTGTAAATGATAACGAAATTGAAACGGTCAAAGTACAGACTCCAACGAACCTGTCTGGCAGATAAGGTTTTATTAGATTGCAAATACTGGAGGTTCTTATGGTCTGTGTAGATATTAATTGGCAGAGTGGTGCCTTCAAGGAGGTGTCTCCAGTGTTCAAGGGAACGTCGAATGGCCAATAACTCCTTATCCCCTATGGCATAATTTTGTTCAGCAGGGGACATTAATTTAGAAAAATAGGAAATTGGATGGAGAGGATCAGATAGAGATTTTTGTTGTGAGAGGACTGCTCCAATGGCGAAATCGGAAGAATCAACTTCTAGAGTATATTGATGTGAAGGATTGGGAAATTGAAGGATTGGTGCAGAGGTAAATCTGGATTTCAAATAACGGAAGGCTTGTGTAGCATCTGAACCCCATGAGAAAGGTGTTGTAGAGCCTGTTAAAACGGTGAGTGGTTTTACTATTTTGGAAAATCCCTTGATAAATTTTCTATAATAATTTGAAAAACCAAGGAACCGTTGCAGGTCTTTTTTAGTCTTTGGTTCTGGCCAATCCAAAACAGCCTCAACCTTCTCTTTCTGCATCTGGATTCCTGAGGGAGAAATATCATATCCTAGAAAGGATACCTGTGTTGTGTGGAATTTGCATTTCTCCAATTTGGCGTACAATTTATACGCTCTCAGTCGAGCTAGGACTTGGCGGACATGCCTGATGTGTTCCTGCAAAGTTCTGGAATAAATGAGTATATCATCCAGATATATGACAATGCATACATCTAGGAGGTCTCTGAATACATCATTAATGAAGTATTGGAAGGTGGCTGGGGCATTGCAGAGACCAAAAGGCATTACAAGGTACTCGAATAACCCATATCTGGTCCTGAATGCCGTCAGCCATTCATGACCCTCTTTAATCCTGACAAGATTGTATGCGCCTCTTAAGTCAAGTTTGGTAAAAATAGTAGCATCAGATAGCCTCTCAATCATCTCTGGTATTAGGGGTAAAGGATAACGATTCTTAATCGTGCATTTATTTAGTTCACGATAATCTATGATGGGTCTGAGGCTGGAATCCTTGTTACGAACAAAGAAAAAACCAGCCCCTGCAGGAGAAGTTGATGGCCTAATGAAGCCTTTCTTTAAGTTGTCGTCAAGATACACTTTAAGATGTTCCAGTTCAGGATTACTTAGTGGGTAGAGGTGTCCAATGGGTATGCGGGCTCCAGGGAGGAGATCGATAGGGCAATCATATGCCCTATGAGGTGGCAGGTTCTCTGCCTCGGTCTTACTAAATACATCTTTAAATTCCAAATATTGAGAGGGTAAGCCCTCAGTATCAGTAATAGTGTGCAACAAAACAGGACTAGGAAAACATGTTTCTTTGCAATAAGTGGAACAAAACTTTATTTGAAAAGGGTGCCAAACAATAGTGGGGTTATGAAGTTGTAGCCACTTCATCCCGAGAACCAAACTAAAATGGGGAGAGGGAAGGACATCGAAAGAGAGTAAATCGTAATGTCCTGATACATTAAGCATGAGTGGAACAGTCTCATGAGTTATAGGTCCAGAGAACATGAGTGAACCATCTATGACTCTGATTGGTATGGGAGTAGTTTTCTTTATTAAAGGGATGTTTTCCCTAATGCAATAGTCCCGATCCATGTAGTTCCCTGAAGCGCCAGAGTCGACAATGGCATCACTGATCCTCAGTTGACTTTGCTCCAACTGTAGGGAGACAGATAAAGTACAGTAAGGAGAATGTTCTGGGGAAGGTAGAGATGTATAAAGGTAAGTGGACTTACATTTTTTGTTCTTCAAAAGTAGGGGACAGTCCTGAACAGCGTGACTTGGGCTAGCGCAGTACAGGCATAGATTCCTTAAACGTCTCCGTTGTTTCTCCTCTTGAGAGAGGGGACCTCTGAGAAAGCCAATCTCCATGGGTTCCACAGAGGGTTTAGTAGCAGAAACACTGCTAGGGGCCGAAGAGCCAGATGAGGGTTTAAGTTTTGGGTCTGTTGCATACTTTTCAGCCTTCCTTTCACGTAGACGGCGGTCTATCTGAATAGCTGTTTTCATAAAAGCCTCCAAAGTTGTTGGTAATTCAATTCTGGCGAATTCATCTTTTAAAGACTCTGAAAGTCCCAACCGGAATTGATTACGCAGGGCGACAGGGGTCCAGAGAGCATCCGTGGCGAACTGTTTGAAGTCTGTGATATAGTCCTCCACAGGTCTCTTTCCTTGTTTTAAACTCCTCAAACTCATCTCAGCAGTAAGCTGAATATCTGTGTCCTGAAACATTTCATCCATACTTGTGAAAAAGTCTACAAGGGATCCGAGAATGGGATCCTGGTTCTCTATGAATTTATCAGCCCAATTTCTAGGATCCCCTCTGAGAAAGGAGATTGTAGTGAGGACTTTCACTCTCTCAGTGGGGTAAGTCCTAGGTTTCATTGAAAACAATAAAAGGCAGGCGTTTTTAAATTGCCTATATGCCTTTCTGTTACCACAGAAGAGGTCTGGAAGAGAGACTTGAGGTTCAATAACAGTTTCAGTCTGATTCCCCTTTATAGAGATAGACTCTGTAATTACTTTTCTCAGAGCAGCATTCTCAATTTGTAAATCATGCAGGCCTTGTGCCAGTTGATCTACCTTTTGATTGAGGTTATATACTATTTGATGTAGGTCTGCTGGTTCCATATTTAGGGCTCAGTATTATATCAGGAACTGGTGAATATATGTTTAGGTGGAACACAACTGCAGAATGAATAATAATATGTATGTTACACAGGACTGTCTAAAACCTCTATTTCTGAAAAGGCTTCCTTCAGTCATGTGAGTAAGTATAATATAACAAGCATTGATAACTTATTCAGCAGAAAGTGAATAAGAAAAATAATATACTGTTAAGATCACCCTTAGATAATAACAGGAGATATGAGAACAAGATGAAGATTCAGACAGGCAGCATTTGAGCAACAGGACCAGACAAGTGAAGTTGCGGTTAAGGCTTTAAAGTTTATGATTAAACTTCTTATCTTTAATACAAGACTCAGTACATACGTTATGAGATATGATGTTTAGCAGTAATTTGTACCTTGGTAATGCAGACAGCCAGGAGAGCAAGCAGGGTTACCTTCGTAGGTGAATCAGAGTAGTTAGAGTGAGACCGGAGCAGACCTGGAAGTGACGTCACGCTGTGTAGCGTAATCGGGAGAATCTCACTGACAGGCTGAATGAACACTGAGGGTATGAGCTGCGGTAAAAAGAAAGCAGCGAGAGGCAATAGAAAAATACAATAGGTACTTTACCCCACAAGCAGAGAGAGAGAGGCTGTGAATGAAATTCCAAAGTAGAAGTTGCTGTTTAGGATAAGGCTCAGAACTCCGTATAATAAGGTGGAGAAGGAAAAGGCTGAGCAGGCAGGTAAACCTCTCTGTAGCGAAGATCATCAATACTGAGCAAGGTGTAACAGGTGAGCGGCACTCTTAAAGAAGGAGGAACAAATCAGAAAGTAGTGGGTGTAGCTAGGAGAAAAATGGGTTGAACCAGGCAGAACCTGACACCTGGTGACAAGTAATGGAGGACAGAACTAGAAAGTAGCAGCAGAATATCAGACAGAGCAGGACCTGGAACTGCCAAACCCAGGGAAACAAAGCAGCATCTTAGCCTGGCACATAAAGAGTCTGTACTACGGACTGACCACTCTTCAGACAAAAAGTAGGAGAGTTTGGGACAGGCAGAAACCAAAGCTGGGGCAGCGAGTTCAGCTACAGCCGCATCCCACATGCTGAAGTACACATACCGCCGTCATAGACTCATAGCCGATTTCAAAAGTCTGCATAAGAGAAACATTTCTCATATATCTACAGTGACAGGGCTCTTCCCTCATAATCCAGATGTGTAAGAAATGTTTCCCTTATTATGCAGACTTTTGAAATCTTCCAGTTGGTCACCTCAAAATTCACTCGTGGTCCACTGGTAGACCGCGATCTACCTCTTGCCCACCCCTGCTCTAGGCACACTGAGCAATGGGTCCACGTCTGGATTCCCACATCACACTTAGGGAGACTTCCCTAAGAGTCATAATTTGCATAAATAGAGGGATATGGCTGCACCTCACTGATGAGGCCGACAATAGGCCGAAACGTACGTCTGGGGTTTTGCTGTTTCTCTCATTCAGAGACGGATTGCCTGGTATTTTGGGGCTGGACTGTACTGTTAATTTAGGATCAGACTGATATGCTTCAGGAAGGTTCTTCTCTGTGAAAGGCACATGTTGAGCAAAAAGAGGCTGCTTCCTGGGTGGTAACTAGCCATAGAGCAAGCTATTATGCTATTGTTCATTCCCATGTTGAGCACTTCTCTCTTAATTTATATGTATTTATGTGTATTTATGTGTTTATGTGTATATATTTGTAAATACACACACACACATATATATATATATATATATATATATATATATATATATATATATATATATGCATACACTTTAGAGATCTATATTTATGTATCTTTATATTAAAGCCCTTTGCCTGCCTTTTTTTTTCAAAAACACCCGAGACCTCAAATCTTTGAGCCATTATAATTTTTGTACTCAATATTTTTAATTTTATATTTAATTTTAATTTTATATATTTAATTTTTAGTAGATGGTGTTATTATGAGTGTAAGTGTACTTTGTAATGTATTTTTGACTTGTTTTGTGCAACTTTTATGTTTTGTGAAACAGTTAACCAGTTAATGCCCTGAGGCCTATTTATCAAAGGTCTGTCGTACCTGATCCAACAGTACGCTCTCCATATTCAGCATTGTACCAGCAGCTTTTGTGAGCTGATGGTGCAATGCCGCCCCCTGCAGACTCGCGCAGGGGGGTGTCAATCAACCCAATCGTACTCGATCGGGTTGAATTGTGGCGATCTCTGTCCGTCTCATCAGAGCAGGCGGACAGGTTATCAAGCAGCGGTATTTAGAAAGTTTAATTTTCGCTAGACTGTCCCTTTAAGGCCAAATTGCTTGAAGTACAGCTCAGATAATGTCATCTTTTATCATTGTAGGTAACTCCTTTTGTCCTGTGACACCAGTATATAAACAAAACAGTCACCTTTGAGGAATTTAGCTAGAAAATGACAGAGTTGCAGTTCTAGTTTGGTTAGTGTGAGTGATACTGAAGGATACAAGAGAGACATCAGACATGTTGTTATCCCTTCAGACATTGCCCATTTCATCTTGCATTCTGTGGGTATGTCTGTAATTATCAGATTAAAATGGCAATAAAACCATTTTATATAAATATATCAGCAATTAAGCACTGCATTGTAAAATATCTACACAACAACAAGGCATTGTAAGCATTTAGGGCTAGATTACAAGTGGAGCGCTAATTTATTGCATTTGTAGCATTTTCTTTTCAATAAAAAACAACTACACAAAGCAGTTAATAGGGGTTAAAAGTGCCTTTACATTGCTGTCTATGGGGAACTGTGTTCCCTGTAAATATATATGTATATGCTTATATACATATATATTTATGTGTTAATATGTGTATATACACATATAAACACATACATATATATGTATATATTCATATAGATATATATTTACACTTTGCTGCCCATCACTGCGCGACTTCCCCCCTTCGCTGCGCTAGGCTCCCATTGGAGCTTATGTAAGCACGCTCTCATGAGCGCAAAGCTTCCATGCAATTGTGGCATTGTGGCTAACTTGTAATAACAGCGCACATTTGTGTGCACTGGCATTACTAAGTGGAGCGCAAATATCGCTTTCTCGTAATCTAGCTCTTAAACTTTAATTTTGTTAGCAAAACATGCATTGTTTTGCTCTCCAGGAACATGTACCTTGAAAAATTGCTCTAGTATGTTTATCTTATCTCCTTTGCTGTTGCCAAACAGAGACAAGTATAAACGAGCACCGGCACTTATCGCACAATCACTGTGTATACTGTGTGCACAATTATTAGGCAAGTGAGTATTTTGACCAAATCATCATTTTTATGCATAATGTCCATCTCCAAGCTGTAGAAACTTGAATGCTTATTGGATTCAAGCATATCAGGTGATGTGTATTTGTGCATTGAGGGAGGGTGTGGCCTTAGGAGATCAACACCCTATAAAAGGTGTGCATAATTATTAGACAGCTTCTTTTCCTCAGGAAAAATGGGCCAAAAAAGAGATTTAACTGACTCTGAAGAGTCAAAAAATTTAAAAAATCTTTCAGAGGGATGCAGCACTCTTGAAATTGCTAAAATATTGGGGCATGATCACAGAACCATCAAAAGTTTTGTTGCAAATAGTCAACAGGGTCACAAGAAACATGTTGGAACATGTTGGAACCCATTGGCCCATGTCATATTCCGGAACTGCAACCTACCTGGAGTGCCCAGAAGTACAAGGTGTTCAGTGCTCAGAGACATGGCCAAGGTAAGGAGGGCTGAAACCCAACCATCATTGAACAAGACACATAAGTTAAAATGTCAAAACTGGGCCAAGAAATATCTGAAAACAGATTTTTGAAAGGTTTTATGGACTGATGAGATGAGCATGACTCTTGACGGACTAGATGGATGGGCCGTGGCTGGATCAGTAATGGGCACAGATCTCCACTTCAACTCAGACACCAGCAAGGTGGAGGTGGGGTACTGGTATGGACTGGTATTATTAAAGATTAACTAGTTGGACCTTTTCTGTGTTGAAGATGGACTCAAAATGAACTCCCATACCTACTGCCAATTTTTAAAAGACACTTTCTTCAAGCAGTGGAACAGGAAAAAGTCTACACCTTTCAAGAAGACCATGATATTAATGCAGTACAATGCTCCATCGCATACATCAAAGTACTCCACTGGATGGCTAAACAAGGCCTTAAAGATGAAAGAATAAGGACATAGCCCCCTTTCTCACCTGACCTAAACCCTATTGCGAACTTGTGGGCCCTTCTTAAACTGGAGATTTACGGTGAAGGAAAACCTCTCTGAACAGTGTCTGGGATGCTGTGGTTGCTGCTGCACAAAACGTTGATCGTCAACAGTTCAAGAAACTGGCAGACTTCACGGATGGAAGGCTGATGACTGTTATTGAAAAGAAGGGTGGCTATATTGGTCACTGATTATTTTTTATTTTATTTTTAAATCTTAGAAATGTTTATTTGTAAATTTTGAGTTGTTTTTTTATTATTCTCACTTTAACAGATGAAAATAAACAAGTGCAATGGGAAAATTTTAATTTTTCATTTAGTTGCATAATAATTTTGCACACTAATAGTTGCCCAATAATTGTGCACACATAAATATTCTCCTAAGAAAGCCAAAACCTCAGTTTTATTTTCGTAAATATTCAGGTTTGAGGTTTATTAACATTTTGGATTGACCGAGAGCACTGTAGTTGTTCAATAATAAAATGAATCCTCAAAAATACAACTTGCCTAATAATTGTGCACACAGTGTATAATGTTGAAGGGTTGTCTTTCAAAATAATGCAAGTTCTTTCCAATGTCTGAGGGAAGTAAATGACACAATTTTCAGAGTTAAATTACAAGAAAAGCTGTCAAAATAAATAATACACTGCAAAGTTCTTATTACACATAATGAGACATTTTTGGCCCAGTTCACATAAAAAGCACAAAAGTTGAAGTATGATATGTAATTATCACATGTGATAGATAATTGTATACTGCTCCACATTTGCACTTGTATCACATATTGGATTTATTTGTTTTGCTCGCAGGGCCGCCATCAGGGGGTGAAAGGGGTGACCCCTGTCATGGGCCCACTTGGCCAGGGGACCCGATGAGGCAAGCACAACTATTATTAAAAAATATATAAATATATGTTTCTTTTAATGTTGGCAGCCACCAGAGGGCGCTACAGCAGAGTGCTACTGAGTGCAGGAAATGTCATTACAAAGAGTAAAGCAATTGCATTTCAGAGGATTTCTGAGTGTGCACTAAACCACTATGCACAGTGTGAGACAGACTTGGCACTTTAGTTTGTACAGTGTGTGCCTGCGTCAGACGGCAGATCGCTTTCATTTGCAAAGGAGGTAGGACTTACCTGGATCTAAAATTCCTTATGGTCATATATATCCCTTGTCTCAGCCTGAACTTATTCACCTCAAGGAGTACCTGGATGAAAACCTCAAAAAAGGGTTTATCCGCCCATCAACATCTTCAGCCGGCGCAGGTATCTTCTTTGTGAGGAATAAGGACAAGAGCTTGAAACCCATTATAGACTACAGGGAGCTAAATAAATGCACCATCAAAAACAGATACCCCCTCCCGCTGATACCAGAATTAATAGAACGCCTCCAGGGGGCAAAATTGTATACCAAATTAGATCTGAGAGCCGCTTACAATTTGATACGTATAAAAGAAAGTGACGAATGGTTAATGGCATTTCGTACCCGCTACGGGTTATACGAATACACCGTAATATCATTTGGCTTATGTAACGCCCTGGCCACTTTCCAGTATTTCATAAATTATCTATTTAGGGACCTCCTTGACTCTTACATTGTAATATATCTCAATGATATTCTCATTTATTCTGACACTTTAAAAAGCCACATTACACATGTTAAAACAGTGCTTCTAAGACTTAGACAGAACCAATTTTACGCTAAAGCTGAAACATGTATCTTTCATTCAGAATCAATTACCTTCCTTGGGTACCACATATCACCATCAGGGATACGAATGGAGAACAACAAGGTAGATGCTGTCACAAACTGGCCTATTCCTACCTCAAAGAAGGAGGTCCAAAGATTCCTTGGCTTCACGAATTTCTACAGAAAGTTCATACAAGATTTCTCAGGGGTAGTAAAACCTCTCACCTCCCTAACTAAGAAAGTATCCAAGTTCAACTGGTCCCCTGAAGCTTATCGTTCCTTTGAACTACTGAAGGCTAAATGTGTTACTGCTCCTATATTACAGTTCCCAGACCCATCCAAACAGTACTTTCTGGAAGTAGATGCTTCCAGCTATGCTATTGGAGCAGAAATCTTCACCCAAAGAACCTATGCATGCTGTTGCCTATTATTCCAGAACTATGAATACAGTGGAACTAAACTATGCAATAAGCGAAAAGGAACTATTGGCAATTAAGGCAGCACTTGAGTTCTGGAGACACCTGTTGGAAGGAGCTTAGCACCCCATTATCATTTACACCAACCATAGGAATTGCAATATCTGAGCACTAACAAATCTCTTTCTGCTCGCCAGGTACATTGGAGTTTGTTCTTTACAAGATTTGACTTCATCATCACGTATCGCCTTGCTATTTAGAACGCCAAGGCAGACGCCCTTTCCAGGTATGGTTCTATACCAGAGCACACAAGGTCTCATACAATTATACCTCCAAATAGGATCATTGGCCTCACACTAGATAAGACAGGCCTTTTCAAAACCCACCTCTCCACTGATCTAATGATCAACAATCCTACTTTGAAGAGACACACCAATGGCTTGTTATACCAACCATGGACGGCAAATATATGTTCCTCTCACGTTAAGGGATGAGATACTCCATACAGCACATGACTCTCCAATGTCAGGCCATCCAGGATACCGTAAAACCTTGCATCTGATACAAAGAGACTTCTGGTGGCCTAACCTGGTTCACAGTGTTAAACAATATGTGAAAACCTGTGCTGTTTGTTCTAAATGTAAGCCATCACATACTCATCCTTATGGATACCTACTGTCTCTCCCGGTTGCAGATAGGCCATTGCAGCACATTGCGATGGATTTTTTAGTGGAACTCCCTCCTTCTTCAAACTATAGCACCATCTGTGTCGTTGTTAATCAATTCTCAAAAATGGCACATTTCGTGCCCCTTCATGGTCTGCCTACTGCTTCTGAAACAGCCTATATGTTCTTGAAACACATAGTCCGCCTACACGGACTACCCGACTCCATCACAACTGATAGGGGTTCACAGTTCATCTCTAGATTCTGGACCCAACTTTGTAAATCCCTGCACATCCAAAGACGGTTAAGCTCTGCATACCACCCACAAACGAATGGGCAAACAGAGAGGACAAACCAAATACTCGAACAGTATCTGCGCTGCTACTGCACATTCCAACAGGATAACTGGTACCAACTGCAGAATTCTCCTATAACAACTCGGTGAACACCTCAACCAAACTAACACCCTTTTACATTAATTACGGCTACCATCCTACTTACCATCTACTTCATAGAGATGAAACAGTATCTCCTTTGGTAAATGATACTGTGAACACCTTGGCTCAATCTTTCACTCAACTTCAAGAGATCCTCAGTGCTGCCCAAGCCAAACAGAAACACTACTATGATTTGAGACGTACCAAACCACCCGAATATAACTCAGGAGATATGGTTTGGTTATCCTCCAAACATCTCCGCCTCCAAATACCAAGCAAAAAGCTTGGGAAATTATTAATTGGTCCTTTAAAAATCACCAGAATCGTGAATGCAAACGCTGTTACCTTGGAATTACCATCCTCATTCCGTATACATCCCACCTTCCACGTATCCCTTCTTAAACCATATCAACCAGTCCGATCATCCCCACATGAGGATCCTAACCCAGTTCCATTACAAGATGAAACAGTTTATGAGGTTGCTGACATCTTGGACTCTAGGTATCATCACCGTTGTCTGCAATATCTCGTCCGATGGAACGGGTATGGACCAGAAGAAGATTCTTGGGAACCCTTTTCCAATTTTTCAGCTCCACGACTCGTGTCCCTATTCCATCGCCGTCATCCGGACCGTCCAAAGCCTTGACTTTCGGGGCGGCTCTTTGGATGGGGTGTACTGTCAGGAACATGTAAGCTCATAACAATACTATGCTACTTCCCCTTTAAAACCTCCTAACATGTGACCAAGTATTCCTACTTAAAGGATCACACAGCTCCTTCTCATTGCTAGGTAATTTGGATTTCCCAGGATTCCGTGTTACACAGCCAGATAACCTTTCCTGCCTAATTGTCTTGCTTGTGTTATTTTTCAGGCGGTACTCTGACCGCAACTCTAAACAGGCAGCCTGCTTGGATTAGCTCAAGAGACTAATAGTACTGGGCAACCACCAGCACTTCCAGTTCCACCCTCAGCTTTGCTGCTTACACGCTGTAGTGCGTGACGTCATCAGCTCTATGGATCCGGACTTACGGCCTGTAGGTCAGGAATCTATTACCGGAACCCTCAGGAGTAAGGTAAAGTGCCATCGGCATTTACCTCTTCTTGTTTTTGTAACCTGTTGTCTCTCTCAGCACTGTGGATTCTTTCATCCTGTCAACTTTAACAGACCTGTATGTCTGCTCACATTGTTACCACTGCAAACACTCTTAAAGGGCACCTGAATTTCTTGGTTGTACAAAACTTGACTCTTATCACTTCTAACTTGAGAGATTGCTGACTACTGTAGATAGAAGTGCTTTAAAAACACAGAATCATTGTTCTTTGTTCTTTAATGCAGTCACATGCTTCATATATTCAACCCTGTTCACCTACCCTTTTCTTATGATCTCATAGCAGATTGTACATGTCTAATTTGAACAAGATACATATAACAACCCTTTTAGACAACCTGCCTCATATAAGTCCCTCCAAACGTCTTGACCTTAACAAGGTTACACTCAGTTCTATGAGCATAACAGGAGAGTTACATCAATCTAACTCTCAAAATGTGGTGTGAGACTGAGTGGTGATACAGGTATACCATAGGTACTACATTATTTGAGTCTGAATCCTGACAGTGTGTATGTATATCTGTGTGTTTTCTGTGGATGTCTCTGTAAGGGTGTGCACATATGTCTGTGGGTGTCTCTGTGAGGGTGTGTGTGTATTTATGTCTGTGTGTTTTCTGTGGATGTCTCTGTGAGGGTGTGTGAATATGTTTGTGTGTTTTCTGTGGGTGTCTCGGTGAGGGTGTTTGCAAATGTCTGTGTATTTTTTGTGGGTGTCACTGTGAGGATGTGTGTGTGTGTGTATGTCTTTGTGCATTTTCTGTGGGTGTCTCTGTGAGGATGTGTGTGTGTGTATGTCTTTGTGTGTTTTCTGTGGGTATATAAACCCTGAGTTTAAAAAACAGTACAATCTGTGCAATATCAGACAAAAATAAGTGGCTGACCGGTTTCGGCTACAAAATATATCGTTTTGACAGGTAAATTAAAAAAAAACCCATAAGGTTCTATTTCTGTTTAAATGGAGTGATAGCAAAACTGCTAAAATTCTCAGGTATTTTGGGCACATTCTTCTCTGAAATTCCCGGTAGCAAAGAGGTTAAAAAGCAGGAATTTATTGAGCTGAGACTGGGAGTATGAGAAAACTTGCAGGAGCACCATGGTTAGGGTTAAAACATAGACTTTATTAGGAAATCTCCAGGGTGTATAAACCCTAAGGGTAAAAAACAGTACAATCTGTGCAATATCAGACAAAAATAAGTGGCTGACCGGTTTCGGCTGCTGCCTTACTCCTATTCACCATGTGACCGAGAGTGAGCACGTGGTGAATAGGTTTAGCTGCGGAGGAGAGGCCATCAGGCGCGGTGGACAGATCCTAGTAACTGGAAGAAGGAGGACGCTGAAAGGAGCGGCAGGAGGGCAGCATACATCAGGGACTGGTTGCAGCAACCCAGGAACTTGTGCAGCAGAGAGGATACTTACAAAGGATTCATGATGCACATTAAGTAAGCTGGAAGGAGTCGCTGTACTAAAGTATAATAAATTCCTGAGCACACACTATCCTGGAGTGGTGGGTTACATAGTAACCATAATTTAAGTGTACTTCTAGTTACACATAATTGTTTGTGATAACACTGAGGGAGGCTGGGGATTTCTCTCTCAGTAAGCTGTATTGGACTGTTTTACATGCCTCTGGGTACCTGTTAAGGACCATTTATCATTCTTATCATTTTTGGTGCACACACCCTACATATTCCCCATTCATTGTTGTTTGGCAGACTGGGAGGTTTCAGGTGGGAGGGTAATCTCTACACTACAGCTAACCTTACAAGCTACATTATTAACTCCTTCACTGCCGAGAATATAAGTGTGGCGTGCAACTGCAATTAGTGGCCTTCTAATAATCAAATATCAATGGAAAAGCTATGTATGTCTGTTATTTATGAACAAAGGGATCACAGATAAGCTTTTACAATCATTTGTGTCATGATTGCCTATGCAGTATGTAAATAACTTCAGTAAGAAACCCAAAGTCTGTAAAAAAAAGTTTTTTTTTGTGTTTTTATCGCATTTGGCGGTGAAATCGTGGCATGGAATATAACAAAATGGGCCTAGATCAATACCTTGGGTTGTCTATTTGAACAAAATATATAGTTTTGACAGGTAAATTAAAAAAAAAAAAAAAAAAAAAAACTTAGAGGGACTCTAAACCCAAAATATTTCTTTCATGATTCAGATAGAGAATACAAATTTAAACAATATTACAATTTACTTCTATTATTTATTTTGCTTCATTTTTTAGATATCCTTAGTTGAAGAAAATGCAATCCACATGGGTGAGCCAATCACACAAGGCTTCTATGTGCAGGAACAAATCAGCAGCTAATGAGCCTATCTAGATATGCTTTTCAGCAAAAAATATCAAGATAATAAAACAAATTATATAATAGAAGTAAATTGGAAAGTTGTTTAAAATGGTATGCTCTTTTTAAATCATGAAAGAAAAAATGTGGGTTTCATGTCCCTTTAAGGTTCTATTTCTGTTTAAATTCTCAGGTATTTTGGGCACATTCTTCTCTGAAATTCCCAGTAGCAAAGAGGTTAAAAAGCAGGAAGTTATTGAGCTGAGGCAGGATATAGTAAATAATTCAAATAATAAATTGTGCATTCAAATAATCTGCAGCGTGATGTCCCAGCATTGCTGAATGACATGCTACGAGAGCTACATGCTGCTATCGGATAACAGTTTCTCTGCTGGCGCATAGGTCAGCATCAGTAGTGGAAGCTTAGTGTGTACACGCTCCCATGTCTAATCCGCATGTCTTTACTGACTGGATAGGGATGGAGAAGAAGAAAAACACATTTCATGGACGTTTGGAAACACCATTTCGAGGGACTATTTTAGATATTTAAGTAAGTTTTTATAATTAAAGCATTTTTATAAAAAAAAGAGTAGCAGATTGTTCTATGTTAGCTAGAGGAAATATAGTAAAGAAGTATGAGAGCTTTTATTATGGACCTTTAATAGTCATTAATCTAGTAAATAAAAGTGAATTGCTCTGCAGTTTTTATCTGTTAAAGTCAACAAGAGAAAGTAAAATACATGAAAAGGGGCAACAACAAAAAAATTAAAGAACAATGCACAGTTGACTTATTATGCATAACTAAACATTTTATAATATAATCTCAGGGTGTTCATGGTCCCTTTAAACTCTGGCATTAAAAGAAGATACAGAGTTTCTAGCATCTCCTAATATTATTGTGTAATAATATCTCCCAAGTGTGATTAAATGGTTTATCTATTTATCTGTGACACCTACTTTGGATACAGAATATCAGTTTTACAGTGTGTAACATTTTATGCACATTTAGAAATTCAGGTATGTTTCTTGAAACCCTCTACCCTTGGGCCTCTCCACCCATCCAATCACTGAGCCAATGAGAAGATCTTGAAGCTTCAGGTTATACAAAAGAATAGAAAATATTTTCTGAGTACTCTGAGAAGCTTAAGGTAGGGAATCTACATTTGTTTTTATAAGCAATTTCTATGTTTATTTAGTGTTTTCAAGGGTATATTTTGTTTATTTTGCAGGGTGCAAACCATTGTGTGTGATACCAGGGCTTGTGTGTGATTAACACGGTTTATTGAAAAATGTGTCCAGTTTTATGACACAAGCCATCACATTCAATATCTAGCACTAGAGTTAATTGTGATAATAAAAATTATTGCATTTGTGCAGAAAAATTGCAATTATATTAAAATATGTAATATAACATAACTAAAATACAGTACAGTAATAATTGTATTAATAATTAATGTGCTTAAAGTGTGATGGTATTTTTAATATTAACAATAAATACAGCAAATATTGCAATAAATATAGATAGTATTTAAGCAGCAATTAAAATTAAAAGCAAATATTAAAATACTTTGCTTACGGTTTGTGCATGCAAAAAGGAAATTGTTAACATGTATGTTTTTGATTAGGAATAAGTAAAATATTACATACTGTAGATCTCATAAATACTAGATAGATAGAAAGATAGACAGACGGATGGATAGATAAATAGATAGATTTTTATTTTAATATTCAAAATGCAAATGACATTACATATGTTGAGCTTTTTACAAACCAGTGAACTAAATGTTCTGTAATGTGCCTCCTAGCACAGGAATCTGGTAGGGTAGCATTTCTCAGTAAATTACTGTTAACTATTTACAGTATGAATAATTCCATATTGCTGCTTGTTACATGATATCTTTACACATTTATATAGCTATTAAGTTTGAAAACGATTGCATGGTGCAAATATATTTGTATATCTGGTGATTACATAGAAAGTGATATTACAGAAAGAAACCTACTGCTTACAAATGAGTTGACTTATTGAAAGATTACTGTTATTGAACAAACAAAACAGAGTCTTATTGTGAGTGAAGTGCCATTAGAAATTTAAAAAGATACTATTGATGTTATATATATATATATATATATATATATATATATATATATATATATATATATATATAAAACACACAGAGAAAGTCCAGCACTCACATACAAGCTCTCAGCTAAGATTAAAAGCAAAACTGGAAGAGTTAGTTACCGCATCTGGCCAAATGGGACAAGCCCAGGTACCGCGTCAAGGTCTCTTCCAAAACCTGGGTCCCTAATACAGCTTGATAAATATGCCCCATAGTCACAGACACAGGCACACACTGAAGGCAATAGATAGTGGAATAAACAAAAGTTTCAGAGTTACATCTACGGGAACTCTCTTATTATACTCTCCTAGAATGTAAGCTCCTTGGGCAAAATCTCTCATTATATACCTGTATAATACTTCTAAAATAAATGCAAGCTTCTTATAAATATAGCCACAAAATTGTGCTGCCCTCCTCCAATCTGCTGCCCTAGTAGGATTGCCACCCGCCCCCGGTTTCACCGGGACAGTCCCGGTCAGAGGCTCTGTGTCCCGTGTCTCGGAACAAGCCTCAAATGCCCCAGGCCAAGCGCTTCCCTGGCGCAGTGAGCACATACTTTACAAAATATAAGATTGCCAGAGGAGCGCTTATCCCGGGGTTCCAAAGAAACCCATGTAGTCTGCAGGAGAGACGGAGTATGATGAGTGTGACACAGTGGGAGGGGGGAAGAGGGTAGGAGCCGGAGGGGAGTCATCACATCCTGCAGCAGAGAGAGAGGCAGGACATGATCGTGCGCGTCCAACTCCGCCCCCACCACCAGTTACCACGAGTCACACACTGTTCATGATGCCAAGCCCCAGAAGCAAGGTAATGCGCGGTCTCATCTCCAAACACTGCCTCCAATAATTTTGTTAAGTTGTCGCACAAATGTTAGTTTGTGATTAAACCTAACGGCATAACAGTTATGTTCTTAATCTGGCTATACAGGACTATTTTACTTGGTATTGGGGTTTCAACTTGGTATAGGTATATATATATATATATATATATATATATATAAAAATATATTATATATATATATTATATATATATAATATATATATTATATATATATATGTATATATATATATATATATATATATATTATATATATAATATATATAATATATATCTATAATATATATATATATTTTATATATATTATATAATATAATATATACTGTATACAGGGAGTGCAGAATTATTAGGCAAATGAGTATTTTGACCACATCATCCTCTTTATGCATGTTGTCTTACTCCAAGCTGTATAGGCTCGAAAGTCTACTACCAATTAAGCATATTAGGTGATGTGCATCTCTGTAATGAGAAGGGGTGTGGTCTAATGACATCAACAACCTATATCATGTGTGCATAATTATTAGGCAACTTCCTTTCCTTTGGCAAAATGGGTCAAAAGAAGGACTTGACAGGCTCAGAAAAGTCAAAAATAGTGAGATATCTTGCAGAGGGATGCAGCACTCTTAAAATTGCAAAGCTTCTGAAGCGTGAACATCGAACAATCAAGCGTTTCATTCAAAATAGTCAACAGGGTCGCAAGAAGCATGTGGAAAAACCAAGGCGCAAAATAACTGCCCATGAACTGAGAAAAGTCAAGCGTGCAGCTGCCAAGATGCCACTTGCCACCAGTTTGGCCATATTTCAGAGCTGCAACATCACTGGAGTGCCCAAAAGCACAAGGTGTGCAATACTCAGAGACATGGCCAAGGTAAGAAAGGCTGAAAGACGACCACCACTGAACAAGACACACAAGCTGAAACGTCAAGACTGGGCCAAGAAATATCTCAAGACTGATTTTTCTAAGGTTTTATGGACTGATGAAATGAGAGTGAGTCTTGATGGGCCAGATGGATGGGCCCGTGGCTGGATTGGTAAAGGGCAGAGAGCTCCAGTCCGACTCAGACGCCAGCAAGGTGGAGGTGGAGTACTGGTTTGGGCTGGTATCATCAAAGATGAGCTTGTGGGGCCTTTTCGGGTTGAGGATGGAGTCAAGCTCAACTCCCAGTCCTACTGCCAGTTTCTGGAAGACACCTTCTTCAAGCAGTGGTACAGGAAGAAGTCTGCATCCTTCAAGAAAAATATGATTTTCATGCAGGACAATGCTCCATCACACGCGTCCAAGTACTCCACAGCGTGGCTGGCAAGAAAGGGTATAAAAGAAGAAAATCTAATGACATGGCCTCCTTGTTCACCTGATCTGAACCCCATTGAGAACCTGTGGTCCATCATCAAATGTGAGATTTACAAGGAGGGAAAACAGTACACCTCTCTGAACAGTGTCTGGGAGGCTGTGGTTGCTGCTGCACGCAATGTTGATGGTGAACAGATCAAAACACTGACAGAATCCATGGATGGCAGGCTTTTGAGTGTCCTTGTAAAGAAAGGTGGCTATATTGGTCACTGATTTGTTTTTGTTTTGTTTTTGAATGTCAGAAATGTATATTTGTGAATGTTGAGATGTTATATTGGTTTCACTGGTAAAAATAAATAATTGAAATGGGTATATATTTGTTTTTTGTTAAGTTACCTAATAATTATGCACAGTAATAGTCACCTGCACACACAGATATCCCCCTAAAATAGCTATAACTAAAAACAAACTAAAAACTACTTCCAAAACTATTCAGCTTTGATATTAATGAGTTTTTTGGGTTCATTGAGAACATGGTTGTTGTTCAATAATAAAATTAATCCTCAAAAATACAACTTGCCTAATAATTCTGCACCTCTGTATATATATTATATAATATATATTATATAATATATATATTATATATAATATATATATAATATAAAAATTGATTTCATAATAAATGTGATGCCGCGAGAAGCCACGCCCCAAACCATGCCCCAAGACACACACCCTCCACGCCCACTTAAAAAGTGTCCAGGAATTTTCTGGGCAAAAGGTGGCAACCCTATGCCCTAGGCAAGTGCCTTGTTTGGCTAGGCCAAAATCCACCCCTGGTGTGAGTGTGTATATTTAAATTGTGTGTGTGTGTATGTATGTGTGCATGTATGAGTGAGTGACTGTATGTGTGGATGTATGTGTGTGTGTGTATGTATGTGTGCATGTATGAGTGCGTGACTGTGTGTGTGGATGTATGTGTGTGTGTGTATGTATGTGTGCATGTATGAGTGCGTGACTGTGTGTGTGGATGTATGTGTGGATGAGGGGCTCCCTCGGTCCCTGCAATCAGAATTTGTTTCATTACAGGGGGACCTAGCAGGGGCCCAGGCTCCACCAGCATTATGCCTGGTCCCTCTGTGTGCCCTCCCTATCACACAAGGCTCACAGTGTAAGGAAAGTGCATGGTGCTGCCTACACAAATATGGTGGTAGGCTTTCCAAGATGGCTGTCATACTTAGTGGCAATAAAGAAAACCTGCCACCATATGTTTACAGGAAGGCACCAACTTTATATCTTCTGGTGTGGCCCAAAGGGAAAGGATGACTCACATTCACAGAAATTGAGCTCCTCTTACTCCTATGTAGTTTCTTGCTTAAATTCTGATGACTTCAAACAGCCATAAAGGGCACTTTTGAAATTGGGGGTCCCATCGCAGCCTTTGCTCTGGGGCCCAGTGAAATTTAGTTAAGCCTCTGGCTGCAGAATTTAAACTGTATGGGGAATTGATCTTTTAGGTTATATGTTTGTGTATAAAATAGCTGTCTCTGCTAATTGAAACAAGAACCCAATTGAATGGACTGAGCTTGCAGGGAGCGCAGATACCCTTAATTTATCTCTCTATAATAACTCAAAATTCTCCTTATCTTATTTCTCTATACACAGTGAAACCAATACTTAGAACAATGAAAAATGTTATACACTCCAGAAGCTAAAATTGATCATTGTGAACTCCTTTATAAAAGAAATTAAAAATAATCATAGTACAATGTCCCTTTAAACAAACCTTCTTTTTAATTACTACATGACTAATGTCGTGCAAAAACTATTTTTTTTAAATGCCTAAATTGTGTGGTAAAAACTCAAAAGAAAAAAAATATTTGTTTATTATCATGGAACAGTGTGAGATCAACTGCTTTGTCAATTCTTGATCATGACTAAAATGTTTATCATAAAATATTGTTTCTACACAAACTGCTAATCGTTCTTGCTACAGGGCGATAAAACAAGCTTGTCTTTCTCCAAACAGCAAAATGTGCATACCACTCAACATTAAAGGGACAGTGCACTGTAAAATAATTTTCCCTTTAAAGTGTTTCCAATGACATGTTATACTAGTTGTAGCCTATAAAATGTATGGGAATTGCTCCTTTAGGATTCTTTTTGTATATGAAATACCTATTTTTGCTCTTCAAAACTACAACCCATTAAAATTGGCTTGGCTTTCAGGGAGAACAGATCTCATTATTATATCTCTCTAACTAAACACAAAGGCATCCTTTTTTGTCTTGTGAAAGATCAACACACTAAGATCTAGATTTGCACGGATCTTAGTGTGCTGCACTTTCACAAGAAGAAATCTGTCTCTGAGAAGAGCCGAATGTCACGAGCAGCTGCCTTCTTCTGCATTAGGATCATAATGAAGAATCCAAAAGCACATCTGCATAAAACAGTATGAATTAACATAAGTTTCTAAATATATATGCAGCCAAAGTTTACCGGCAAAATGGTTTCTGTTTTAACCCCCATTAGCTCCTTTAATTCAGGCATAGTTTTGTTTGCAGAAAGCTCCCCGCCCCCTGGGCATTTCCATATATGAAATGTGCTATCCAGGCCATAGCTTCAGCAGAATGCACTCATGCACATGCACGGAAGGGGGCAGAGTCACATGACACCTGATTAAAGCAGTACATAGTGTAATGCAGAAGCTTTCACAAAACATGTGACATTATACCCATGGAAACAAGCAAGACTCTTGGCAACAAATAATAGCAGTACCCCCCCCCCTTACTTGCATAAGTAATTTTCCTCACGTGCACACTTTGTTACATGATACCAAAGGGTTTGAAGTAGGACACTGATAATGGGGGTGGAGCAGACTGTAGATGAAAACACTAATAATAACTGTAATTAATTTTGCAGCTTTTTGGAAATGTTATTAAAATACTTATAAGCTTTTTTTTGTTTTTTACACTTTTTTTGTTTAAAACACTGTTTTACCTCAGTTAAACCTTTTATGAGATGTACATAACACAAAATATTTTATGGCACTTTAATATCTGTTAGTCTCGCCCTAGGGATTTATGCTATGTTGGCTTCTTTATTTCCATAACAGCACTGATGATGTACTAACACCACACAGCTACTACTGTTCACAAATAGGACAAACAGATGGACAATCCCACATAAAAAGGCAGAAGCTCTAGTCGGATAAATCAGCGTACCCCTCTTATATTGATAGACGAAAAAGCTCCTGGTGCGGTACAGCAAGGGCTCACTCGGCTGTAACGGCTTTTCTCAAAGCACTGAGTGCCCTACAGGAACGCTGTGAGAATCCACTCTCACCGTCGCGTCCCAACCGCAAATACCTTGAAGCATCACTGGGGGTGCATCTGAAAAGTCCCTCTGTATTGGCCAGATGATGGAGCGAATCCTCCCCTTGTGTGGAGCGAGTGTATTGGCTCCTATGATGACGTTAGCAGGGGTGTGAGGGCTCAGCTCCACTGTGATTGGTTCAGTAGCGGGTCGGCTCCTATTGTCCAATGCTTGGAGCAGATATCGGGATACAAACTCTCCCCAGCTGTGCTACACTGGAGTAGGTCAAAAGCAACATAGAAAGCACAAAAGAGAACAGAGCACCAGCTGGGAGGATGAAAAATAGTACATTTATTGAAAAAGCTTATTAAAAGCCAGGATACCCAGGCATATAGTATAGAAAGGAGGTCAGCAAGCAACAGCTGACGCGTTTCGGCTGGGAGCCATAATCGAAGCTGCTGGCCATGAAAACTAAAACAGCCTTTTAAAACCATAAGCAACCTCCTAATGGACAACAAGTTAATTGACACTTCATTGCACACCAAGTAATGAGTGCTTTAAAGCAGCAGTACATAGACTCATTCAGAATCAACTATGATACTTGTTCAGTGTATAATACAAATAATATGAAATGGCACACTTTTATTCAAAATGCATGATGAAATAAATTGTATTCAATTAGAAATTAATTGTAATCATGCATAAAATCAGCCCACACATCTAAGTACATATGCTAAATACATTTTAGTGGCAACCATGCAAGTTTCATATTTGCTCTAAAATTCCAGCTAATAAGAACCACAGCATAAATACAATTTCTAACCATTTATTAATTAACCCAATTCTTTTGAGGTTAAAGTGAATGTGATACACACTTAATAATAATAGGAACTGAAGCACAGACTGATCTATTGCCAAACGTTTATTAAATCATAATCTGAATTAAGGTCCTCAGGATATCTAGTTTTCAGTTTGAAGATCCAGAAAACCTCTCTTTTCCCAAGCATTTTCTCTCTGTCTCCCCCCCCCCCCTGTTGCAGCATAATTCTTTCAATGCATGACCATCTGAAGGAGTGTGCACTCTTGCTGTGTATCTGAGTGAAGAGCAGTACCAATTTTAATACTGGAAAGGTGCTCCCTGACCCTCACGGATGGTGAGACCTATGTACTGCTTATCACATTCCACACATGTAATCAGGTCCACAACAAAAGTAGACCTACAGTTTAGACATGAACGTTTTTGGTAAGAATGCCCTGTGACTGAGGATTTAAACTATTCTCCTGATTCTACCTTTTCACAGGTCACACACGTCCTGTTATGGCATTTGTACATGCCAACCACAGTCAACCAGGAGGATTCCCTCTGTGCTTTCACGGGAAGTTTTGTAGGAGCTATCAAGTTTCCTAGAGTCCCGCCTCTTTTATAAGGAAACTTATAATCTTTAAGGGATACAATGGCCAGATCATCATCAGCTCTTAGGATCGAAAAATGTTTCTTGATTATATCACGATCCTCAGAATAGTCTGTAATAAACAAAACATTTTCTCCCCCAAATTTCTGATTCTGGGCTGGCAGTTATTTTTGACTAAGTAAATCATTTTTGTTTAATTTCTTTACTGATTTTACAATAGTATTAATGGTATCCTTATGATAACCCCTTTCCTGAAATCTTGTGGAAAGATTTTGTGACTCTTGTTGAAATTGAACTTCGTCTGAGCAATTCCGTCTAAGCGGATAAATTGCTCCTTGACAATACCCTTAAACATGCTCCTAGGATGGCAACTATTTGTGTGCAGAAGGGTATTTCCAGATATCGGTTTTCTATAGACTTTAGTGGAAACTTTTTCACCACAAACACCTGTCAGTGTAAGGTCCAAATGGTTAATGCTAAAGGGGTCCCATTCAAAAGTAAAACTGATCCCTAAATCATTAGCATTTAAGTATTGGACAAATGAATCCAAATAACACTGTTCTCCTCTCCATATAAATAGATCATCTATGAATCTTTTATACATAACCAACTTTGAGCCAAAGGGGTTTCCACCCCCAAATATGTGTTCCTGCTCCCACCACCACATAAAGAGGTTGGCGTAGGAGGGGGCAAACTTTGCCCCCATAGCAGTACCACAGATCTGGAGGTAAAAAAAAAAAACTTAAACTCAAAGTAGTTATGGTGCAGTTAGAAGTCAGTTACCCTCAGTACAAAGTCACAAAACTCGACATTTACCCCATGGTATTTTCTCATATAAAAGGCTATTGACAAAAAAAAAACCTTCTCATGGGGAATCGAGGAATAAAGGGTTTTTACATCCGCTGTCAGCCATTTATATTCTTGGTACCATTAAATTTTAGAGACTATGTTGAGGATATGTTTAGAATCCTTCATATGACTCCACAAATCAGTCACCATAGGCTGTAAAATTTGATCAAGCCACTCTGATAGGTGTTCGAGTAGAGACCCTATGCCGCTGACAATGGGCCTCCCAACTATGTTGTCTAAGGACTTGTGCACCTTAGGGAGGTGGTTAAACACAGGTACTATGGGGTGGGAGACAAGTAAGTATTGGCTTGTTCCTCGTCAATGAAACCCTGATCCAGCCCATCATCCACCAGATCCCTCAGTTTAGTGTTAAACAATCAGGTGGGATTTGTATTCAAAACCCTATAGTCATGTGGGTTTGTAAGCTGTCTCAGGGCCTCACCGACAAACATATCTCTAGCCATCACCACCACCGAACCCCCCTTGTCAGCGGCCCGGATCACTAGTTCCGAGTTGGAACTTACTTTGTCTAAACCTACCCTTTCAGCACTGGAAAGATTATTATGAAACTACTTCTGCTGATAAAACAGGTTAGTTAAATCACTTTCTACTCTATTCTGAAACTTTTGGATAATAAGACGCCTACTCTGAATGGGATAGAAGTTTGAGGGGCACTTTAATTTCGGCATATGTCACAGACCAGAGACCTGTTCATTTCTAGCTTCCATATCTAGTAACTCCAATACTGATAATCCAAAGAGGTCTTGGAAATCTAAAGTTTCCACATTTAATCTATTAGATGTAATAGAATGAATAGTCCTCTCTGTTGAATCTGTACTGGTGACACAACTTGTATCAGAGAAGTGTTGTTTTTTTTAAAGTAATTTTTCTTATGAACCTGTTAACATCCAAAAAGAGTATTAAACAGATTGAATGAATGGGTGGGTACAAAACCCAAACCCATACTCAAAACTTTCTGTTCAGTGACACTCAATTCATATGCTGACAGGTCAATGATGCTATTTACTGGTAACGTGTCTGTCAGGGGGAACCTGATTCTGTTCTAACTGTTCAGAGGTACTGGGAATTTCAGTGGGATGCTGAATATCAGTAACTTGTGAGATATATCTGGAGGCAGTAGTAGGCTTTTTTAGAAAGGATACTGGGGCTGTGGAGGATTCCGTAGGCCTGACTATAAGTTGTGAAAATTAGGAAATGAAGTAGACTGCGAGATTGGTGGGGAATAATTGCTCACCTTAAAACTGTTATCCCAATAGTTTAGAAATAGTATGTAGAGTGAGGTGGCGCAAAAGATGCTATTCCCAATGTGAGTATTGTTATTTTATAAAAATAGCGGGATATTATACACCCCTCTATCTGAATATTCCTTTTGTAATTAGCACAAGACAAATTTATATGTATGAAATTGTTAAACAAATTTATTGAAATTTAAGATAAAACATTAAAAAATGCAATTAAAATAACTTGACACCGGTGTCGGTTAAATATTCAATAAAACAATCTAAAAGACATTCATATGTGTCTAATATGTTAAGACATTGAATACATTAAAAGTAACATAGATTGCTATATACAACGGAAATTTTCCTAAATAGTTTCAAAATTACACTTGATATACTGGAGTAGTTTCTAACGTAATGTGGCAGTTTTCTTAATGTCTGATATAAGATTTTAGTAACTTGGTTTCTCTAGTTATATAACAGTATTTAAGTGATGTTAATGAGCTGATATATGGGTTAGCAGTGAAAATTAAACCTGTTATACCTTATAGTGTATCTGTTTGATAGCACTATGTCTGTTGGATTATACTTAAAGCTGTCCTGGATTATCCTTCTTACGGTCTGTGACCGTTTTTGTGAGGTAATCAGCCGCTGTGTCTGTATAGACTCCTCAGCGGTTTTAGAGTGGTCCGTGTTAACCGCTTATCAAAGGGTACTCGGCTAGACTTGAAATCTTTGTGTTGGTATCTTAAATGCCAAGATAATCGGTACTTGGTGTGATCTCTAGTCGGTCAGTGACCGATCGCCTGTTGGAATACACTGTGCCTCCTGTGGGGCTCCTCCGTGGTATATGCTCAGTGCGGTTAAATATATGCCGCTAGATGTATCTTCTCCTTTCGGTCAGTGACCGATCGTCTGTTGTAATACAGCTGTTCCTCCTGTAGGGTTTCTCCGTGGTGTACGTTCAGTGCGGTTAAATATATGCCGCTAGATGTATCTTCTCCTTTCAGTCAGTGACCGATCGCCTGTTGGAGTACAGTTGATCCTCCTGTGGGGTTCCTCTGTCGTATACGTCCAGTGCGGTTAAATATATGCTGCTAGATGGAATTACCTGCTTAGAAGTTAGTTCATACAGGGCAAGTAGGTGCAACAATTTTTCTCAAAAGGTGAATGAACTTGCCAAACTATGCTGGTATTGAAAACTTGCTTGTGTGTACATTCTTTATCGCCTGAGGATTGGTGTGAAGGAGTCTGGCACTCCAAAGTGGATCCCCTTTTTTCTCTAATCAAAGACCGCCATCTGTTCTCCCAAATCGTTGAGTCCCTTCATAAATACCGTATTGTTCCGCATATAGGCCGCACTTTTTTCCCTTGATTTGTTGCTTTAAATGTGCAGTGCGGCCTATATGCGGGGCGCGGCCTATAATCGGGTGTTTTTCGGCTAAATTGTAGTTGTGCAGTACAGCTGAACTTCCGGTGCACCCTGTGGCCTTATGGGGATTGTAGTCCACCAGAGTTGGGTAGTTTTGCAACGTTTTGCAATAGTTGATTGGTTTGGATGATGAGCAGGATGTTCATATGCAGGAGCCACCGCTGTGAAAGTGTGTGAAGATGCGGTAATACTGTGCTGAGCACAGTGTAATTTGGAGAACGGGCTTATACAGCCGAACTTCCGGTGCACCCTGTGGCCTTATGGGGACTGTAGTCCACCGGATTGGATAGTTCTTCAACGTCTTGCAATAGTTCATGTGAGTCCGTTTTGCTACTGATATTGTCAGGTAAGAAAGTGCTTTTTTTCCCCATCACATCATACCTGCTAATAATGTACCAGTACATACCAAATTGCAGCTTTAATGTGTTAAAATAAAAAAAGGAAAGATGCTGTAGTCCTTTGTACTGGTAATTTCACATGTGAAAAAAAGCCTTTATTCAGCCATTACAGCTTTAATGGCTGAATAAAGTTTTTTTCACATTTTAAATTACTGAGGAGTAAAACATCTTTCCTTTGTTTTTTTTTCTATACTCTTGGAGAAGTGTAAAACTATCCCCTGGGTGCTGACACCCTGCATTGGGACTCATTGCTTGCACATGTTGTGTATTTTCTTTAAAAATTGAATTTCTTCAAAATGGCACCAAACTTTAAGGGTGCGGCCTATATTCAGGTGCGGCCTATATGCGGCACAATACGGGTATTTATTTTGCATTTAGTTAGGTACAAAACTAAATGCGTGAATGGCTCAAATGTTACTCCCCTTTAGGAGGCAGCTGCCTTCCTCAGTGTCTACTTCCACCCAATCAGTAGCAAGCTTAGCAGCTTAGTGCCGCTCCTCCTTTAGATCATATTTAGGAAACGTTTGTAGCTCATATCATATCAGTAAAACCTGTAGTAGAACAGTCTGTTCTACTACAGTTTTTACTGATATGATACGCTCTTAAAAAAAAACCAAAAGCTTTTTTAGCTAAAAAGCAGAGAGCTTTTTAAACCAGTGTTTTTAAAAATAATTTTTGCTACTTCATCTAATTTATCAGTGGAAGTGGAAAAAAAAATATTACTTCAATTCCCTCTGTATTTTCTATTTATCCTCAGAGGTTGTGACATTATCAAACCATTGTGGATTTATCTCCTTTAGTAGCATATCAGCAAGGTAGTCTCCTCAGTTACAGAAGTTTCCTAAATTGGATCTGGAGGAGTGGCTGTGGCACCGCAATACTGCTACGCTTTCTCTTCTTCATTTAAACTGTCTCTCTGTTCTACCTCTCAGGTGCACATTTACATAACCTATTAAAATTAAGAGGTCTCCTAATTAGAAATACTTTTCCCTCCCAAATTGTTGTTGTAATATAATATAATCATCCTGTAATTGCTAATTGCTGCTTTTCTCACAAAA